>NW_024582616.1:72117-78594 GCF_018398535.1 Haplochromis burtoni | reverse complement strand
TTTCTTTCTTTCTTTCTTTCTTTCTTTCTTTCTTTCTTTCTTTCTTTCTTTCTTTCTTTCTTTCTTTCTTTCTTTCTTTCTTTCTTTCGTCACACATCAAACACTTCAAAATGTGTTCTGTTTTATTAATGTCTTTGCCTCGAATTAACCTTAAGCTGATGGATGGGTACTGGATTGAGCCCACAAGGGAAATTACAGCAGCAGCTCAAAGTACATACAAACATATGCTGTAGTACTTAACTATAAACATCAAGTACTATAGCACCATACTGAAGGCCTCATAATGTGAGGTAATACAAAGTTATACATGCAACAGTAATTAAGTAAAATGATAGCTTGGTGTTTTTGTTGATCTTCATTTCCTTAATTCCCCCATAAAATGTTTTGAAAACCTTAACTTTCTTCCTTCTGGACCATTCAGTATAAAACGGTGAGCTTCGACTGGCATTTATAATTTTCTGTGGGAGAGCAGAATTCATGTTTCTGTTAATAATGATAATTAATGGTGACTGTCTTACAGATAGTTTAACTTAGAACTCAGTGATCCAGGAGAAAGTTTTGAGGGTCATCATAGTGTGTGTGTGTGTGTGTGTGTGTGTGTGTGTGTGTGTGTGTGTGGCGTTCAGTACTTTTATTGTTTACTTGTCTTTTAGATTTTATTTGTATTTGACCATTGTGTACATGGTAAACTTCATTATTACGAAAATGGTGATGGCTGGTGCAGGGTTGGTAGAAAGATAATGTGGAGGGGATGGAAGTCTGTTTTGCAGCATTCTAACTTCAGATTTTTGTATTCTGCTAGGCCTAGCCTCCACACCCCAGGGGCTCAAATACAAGGTAATTGAGCTTCCTTATCATGGCAACACCATCAGCATGCTAATCGTTCTCCCGTCTGAAGAGGACACCCCTCTGTCTCGTGTCATTCCCCACATCAGCACAGCCACAGTGCAGAGCTGGACCAAACTGATGCACATGAGGAAAGTCCGCCTGCTCATCCCAAAGTAAGGCACAAACGCACATAAATATAATGTCCCTTCAAATTTGATACATGGTGACATTGTCTGTTACGTTGTGTTCTCAGGTTTACGGCTGATGCAGAGGTGGATTTGAAGGATCCACTTTCAGCTCTGGGAATCACGAACATTTTCAGTGAGGGCAAAGCTGACTTCAGACACCTCAGTGAGTGAAAGCAGAGTCACTGCAAACCAGACGCTGACACATGTTCTCTTGCACCACCACAGTATTTATCCAGTCTATTTAGATATGAGCAGAGCCTGGAAGTATGAATGGATTGTTGGCTGTTTACAGAGAGTAACTGATGGCCAGTAAGGAGCTTGAATCGTAGTTGGCTGTTCACTGTGAAACGCTGAATCACTGCTCCTCTTGTCTAGCCATTCATCATCTTCTTGAAAGTTTGGAATGAGAAGAGATGGGGATGAAGAGCTCTAGTGCCACCCTGTGGTGTAATTGGCCAAGAGTTTGTAGGATTTTCCCTAGGAAAGTACCCCATCAGCTTTCCAGCAGATGGGGATGCTCTATTGCCATCATGTGGTGTAGCTTACAAAGGACTATAACATACTTTTATATTTATGCAATCTATGTTGCATGTGGAAGGTCTGGTTCATACTGAGAAAGCAAAGATGATTGTGTATTGTCGTTTCCTCAGGTTCGGAGCCTGTGTATGTATCCAAGGCACTCCAGAAAGCCAAAATAATCGTGAATGAAGATGGAACAAAAGCAGCAGCAGCCACTAGTGAGCATTTGTTCAGTAAGCCTCATCTTTAACTTAAAGTTTCTCCCATGTTTTAACAATGTTCTGTTTTGTGTTGTTTTTTTTTTTTTGTTGTTTTTTTTGTTTTTTTGCTTTTGTTTAGCTGCTATTTTGTTGGCCCGTTCCTCCCCACCCTGGGTTACAGTTGACAGACCTTTTGCGTTCCTCATCAGACATAACCCGACAGGTACAGATTTTCTTCCATTTCCACCTTAAAATGCTGAAAAATGTTTGATTGTAAAGCACGGCACCGTGACGAGTTCTCCTTGCGTCTGTCTCCAGGTACCGTCCTCTTCATGGGCCAGATCAACGAGCCTTGAGCCCAGCCCCATCATCAACCATAGCATCATTTATCACAACAGGATATGCTTATACACTGCCATGTATCAGAATACAAAGTAAACATAAACACACCCCTACATATACAGAGCACACTTTGCTGAACATGTTTGTACAATGTGGATATATGATGTGATTTGTTTTAAATGTTGCTTTTTATGTTACTTATTTTCTGTATTGCATAACATGCTGTATAAAATGTATTTTGCTGACTAAATTTTCCAGTTTTAATTTTTTTGTATCCTTTTTTTGAATTAATGACATTTTTAAAAGACTTTGAATGTCAGTTGTGTATTTTCTCTTCTCTGGAGTAGGATAATCAGTTTATTTATCATGTCAGTGTTTCCGTTTCGTGTTGTAACTCCAGTCTGTATTACGTTTCACTCGTAAGTTACGGCAATATTCATGCCGTTGCAACGATTTTGCATTTGAAATTATTCTTTCCCTCAGAGAGAAAGTCTTCTTCAAACTTTTGGGGTGAGGTGAAGGAATAAATACACATTTATAACATGAGTGATTTTTGACTGGCTTATTTTCTGTAATCCAGTTAGGGAAATAATTTTAAACATTCTCTGATGTTTCTGTCAGTTAAGTTTATTTTAATAAAGCCAGACAGAATGTCAAATAAAAATCAAAGAAACACTTTGCATAAAAGTTATACATTTATTTGGATGTTATGTATATATCAAATAAGTATTTGATGTCCGTGCAAAACATCACAGAGTAATCGGGGGAGAAACTCTTGTTGGTGTGCAAAACACTTTCTTGTAGTTGGTTACCAGGTTTGCACACATCTCATGAGGGATTTTGGTCCGCTCCTCTTTACAGAAACTCTCTAAATTCTTTAGGTTACTTAGCTGCTGCTTAGCAACTCCAAGCTTCAGCTCCCTTCACAGAATTTCTATAGGACTTAGGTCTGGAGATTGGCTGGGCCACTCCATGTACTGGTTCTTTAGCTACTCCATTGCAGCCTTGGCAGTGTGTTTCAGATCATAAGTTCTACACAAAACGAGTTGAGATCAGGAATCTCTAATGCACTGAGTGTAATCAAATCTGTGGGAGCCAGAGTTCAGGCTGGGCTGTAGGGGATGAAATACTTATTTCACTCAATGACATGCAAATCAATGCGTAACTTTCATGAATATATTTCTGGATTTTCAGTTGCTTTTCTTCACTAAAAAAATGAAAGTATCATAAGATTTGAGACTTCAATTCTTTTGAAATGAGCAAACTTAAACATTTAGCAGGACATCAAATAATTATTTTCTCTACTATGGTAGTTTTACATGTATATCTGAATATTATGGTACTTTTTTTTTCTCTGGCAGTCATATATTAGTAATTTAGCGGATCCATCTAGTTTTTAGTCAGCACCACCAATGTACTTGAAAGCTTTTCATTATTGAGGGTCATGGATGGCTTGTTTATACAAGTTCCACAGGAAAATTTTTTTTTCTGTATTGGTCATGTGGGTGCCAATAAAACCCAGGGTAAAAAGTCCAAATCCTGTGTTACATAAATGAATTAAAAATATATTTTACAAATTGTTAAAACCCTATATATCATTTACAATAGGACAAAGACACCAATTTTACCATATACAGTACTGTGCATACTCTACTGTATCTCCTTGCATGTCTACATGATGTCTCTGTCTTTTTTTCTTTTGTTTTCTTTTCCTTTTAAAAAAAATATAGACGCAAATGGTAGCATATAGAATGAGAAGAGAACTGGACAAAGAATGAAACTTTGAGGTACTCCGTATTGCATGGAAACAGTGTTAGAAGAGGACCTGCTAGTCAGGTAAGACTAAAACATCTCAAGAAGTGAGATCAAGATCTTCTACTTGGACTGAATGCAGCAGTGAGATTCAGTAATACGAGTATACAGAGTCGCCATCATCAACAATACACCAGAGACTATTAAAAAGTCTTAAAAGAGCAGGTCCTGTGCTGTGATAGAATATCAAACCAGACTAGAAACGACACCGGTATCATTATCGTGTAGAAAAGACTGCAGCTGCTGGAAGAGCACTTTCTCTAACCGTTGGATAGACTGAGACTGGTCTAAAATTAGATGGTTCTGCAAGGTCAGCATGTATTTCTTAATAACAGATTTGTATTGGTTTTACTCGTTTTAAGAAGGTTGTCTACGGAAGAGGATTAGGGCCACTGGGGAAAAAAAGTGGGCACGTCTCTTTTTTTTTCTTCTTTTCCCGAATTCTGAATAAAAAGTCAGAATTCTGAGATTAAAGTCAGAAAAGAAGAAAAAAATAGACGTGCCCAGTGGCCTTAATCCTCTTCCGTAGGTTGTCACTGTCCCTGTCATTGAACACATATTTGTAATTGTTGGTGGCCCTATTACGTGAAAAGCTCGTTTAAACAGACGAAAGGGAATTATATGTGATTTACTTATAGTTGGGTTTAACTCAGCAATATTAGTTAGCGTCTCGTGGCACTTGGTTGCTTGTGTTGTGATCCAGCATCTGGAAAAACCAAATAGTCTCTCATACAGCATTTATAAAATTCACAGTCTGAATTCGTTGGTCGCATTCCTCACGTTATTACGGTGATCCCGACAGCGGCTCCGGGTGTCAGCTGATCCTCCTTTACTGGCGAGTAAGGAGGAAAATCAGCTGAAGGAAAACACTCCTGGCTAGTTAAAACCATGGCTGCGGAGATTCACTCGAGGCCCCAGACAGCTAGACCGGTTCTGTTGAACAAGATCGAGGGACACTCGGACGCTGTCAATGCAGCCGTTTTAATACCCAAAGAAGATGGAGTAATCACGGTTAGCGAGGACAGGTATGTTTACCAGGCAAGCTAAGTGTAGCCTAATACTAGCTAGCGGGGGCTCGGTCTATTTACTGGTCTTTAGACTCATAATACCTGGTGCACTAGCTTAAGAAGGACAGAATAAAGATAATAAGCAACGTGTATCCCTTTGAGAATATATATTTTCTAGGCTTCATAATAGCTGAGGAGAGCGTAGGAGGGTGTGGGGATAGAAATACACTCAGAATCTGAGTTCAATCCGGAAAATCTCTGGATAATAGTAATGGACCTAATACGAAATGTAAAAATAAAGCTTCTTTTGTTCAGTATGTACCGTTTATTATTACTACTCGTGGCTTAATATGTGTAAAGATATTAAAACTGCTTGCAATGTTGTGCTTTGCTAGCTAGCTTGCTACCGAGTACAGTAAACATTACTGTCAAAATGATGCCTTCAAGTGCTCGAGGATTTATTTGTCGAAATGGAACCCATTTTTGTAGTAATCGAAGTGGCTGTGATTTTTTTTTCTTTTTTTTTTGTGGACATTAAATACCACACTTAGACATGTTAGATTTTAGAAAATGCATGCTTGGTCACAAGTGTTAAAAAAGAGACTACATCCGCCTTCAGAGTAAAGGGAACTCAGTCAATACGAACAATGTTATACAGTACATATGAAAAGGAGAAGTTGTGGGGGTTAAAACGGGTTCCTTCAAGAAAGCTGCACAGACGCTGTGTTTCATGTCTGTTTTTCTTTTCCTCGCAGACACGTTACTTGCTAGTAAGTGAAACTGACTGAATTCCCTTTTTAATGGAAGAAAAAGGCTGTGGGAAGCGTACTTTGACTGCACTTGAAATGAAAAGTGCTGAAGATGCAACAGTACTCTAGAATTCCGCAAAGCTGCCCAGTTTCCTATGTAAATGGCACGTTTAATGACTGAGTCATAAGGTGTTACAGTGGAAAGAATCACAACCAAATCTGCATTAGAAGTGCTTTTGTTAAAATCAGGTTCCAGATGTTAGCAGGCCAAAAGAAGATCCAAGAAGTGGTTTAATGCTAAGTTTAGCTTTGAGTCACCTCTTCTAAAATGTGGTTTTATTTGTGATCTCAGTCAAGCATGAAGTCTGCATCACTTCTGGTATTAATATTACTTCTGACAGTCAGGTCTTGTTAAGGTAAAGAGTACTTTTCTCCATGGAAGGTGTTAAGTTGAATGTCATAAAATACGTCCTGCACAGAATGAGAATGTCGTTGCTTGTAGTTAACTGAACACTGGAGAGTACATTAAATGTTCACCTGTGTGACATGTTCCTGCAGAACCATCCGTGTGTGGCTGAAGAGAGACAGTGGTCAGTACTGGCCGAGCATCTACCATACAGTCTCCTGTAAGTAACGCTGTATCACGCTTGGGTAGGGCTGAACGATTATGGAAAATAATCTAATTGCGATTTTTTGCCCCAATATTGCGATTGCGATGCGATATGCGATTATTTTTTAAGGTCTTTGTCTTCTGTATTATTAAACAAAGACAAGCAATACATCATATAGTATGGCCAATACTATATTACATTAATTTTAATCTGTTCTTTCC
>NW_024582616.1:61053-70920 GCF_018398535.1 Haplochromis burtoni | reverse complement strand
GGTTAGAAAATTGCACTTGATCATGTCGCGATATTATCGCAAATGCGATATATCGTTCAGCCCTACGCTTGGGTGAGACTACTTTGAAATGTCATCAGTTACTGATTTTATTTGACATGGCTGTTTCTCCCATTAGCCACGTACTTAACTGCTGCAGAATCAAGAGTGCCACAAATGTTGTTTTTGATCACATATTCTCATATATCTTCGTGCGTTTCTTACGAGTGCATTTTTATCGCTGCTGCTTTGTAATCGGATCAGGTTGAGGTTTTTCCTGATGACAGAAGGATTGCACTGCTCATGAACGTGTCTGTGTTGCACATTTTTGAAGTTAGAGAGACGGCGATGTTGCCAGGGAGGAATTTTAGAGGGATGACATCTACTGCTCGATTTCATCTTGATGCAATCTTTCCTGTCCTCACAACAAAAGAGGCATGAATTAATAGCAGTCGGTCTTTATGAAAGAACCTTTTTCTAATTTGAATCCTTCAATAATTTAAAGCTACAGCTGAAGTCAGAATTAAACAAATACATTCAGAAACTGCTGACAGTTATTTTCATCCATTACCCCCCTGCTCTGACTGCATTTACAGCCATATAATGAAACCCCCTGTGTGTGACGTTCCCGCTCACTGTGAATGTCTTCACTTCTTTCCAGCTCCATGCTCTTGCATGTCGTATCACCACGACAGCAGACGCATCTTCATAGGCCAGGACAATGGGGCGATTGTGGTGAGTGCAGCTAACCCAGACACGTTGGCTTCATATTTTATTTGTTGAATCTGGCTTTAGAGGGTTTGAAGAGTTATTTGATTTGAAGTTATTTCTGTTTGTTTGCTCGAATTGCAGGAGTTTCTCATCTCCGAAGACTTCAACAAGATGAACCACGTGAAAACGTATCCAGGTGAGATCATGAGCTGAGAAAATTAATAGAAGAAGTAGAGTCCAGTTTGAGTGTACGAGGCTAATCAGCGAGTCATTCGACTTAAATTAAAAGGCCTAACTCTACATGGTGGATTATTAAACCACAGATGATATCAAAATCGAAGGCAATGATGAAGTGCCTTAAAACTGCATTCTTTTTAATAGCAACCAGGGGCATTACCTGGCAGGTGAACAGGTCAAAAGGTCTTCCGGTCGTATAGAAGTCTATGGGACAACAGCCCTCAGCCTTGACTTGTGTGAAAACTTTCCTGATGATTTTATGGCCTAAATTATTCATTTCAGGTCATAATGAATAACACATTAAGTCAATTTTTATAAATTCTGGTCATTGTAAGTTGCAGAAAGGAGGCTTATCCAGGGTATCGGCTAATGACTTGTCAAAACACACTTTGTGTGGTTTGACAGTCACAGAACAGCCACACAGGGGAAGCAGCATGCGTTTATGTGAGAGGAGCAGTGTTTGCACAAACATGTCTACTTTCTGATGAACGAGAGCAAGTACTGAACATGGAAGAGCAACTGAAACTAAAATATCGATCCTAGTATTGATTCGATACCAATATCAGCATTGGCATCAGTACTGTTGATATTTAGATTGGTTGCCCCTCCCCCCAAATAAAAAGTTGTCAAATGATTGCTACTTCACTCTGTCTGTACTTTTTACACATCCATTTCCCTTTTCAAACTTCAAAAAGCTTGTAAAAAAGAACTTGTCAGTTTCCGGTTAGTGGACACTATGACACAGCAAAGGCCCTGACTGACAGCTGGGAGGTTAATAAGTGAGGAAATGAAATTGAAAACTTTCTTGGTTGGTGCATGACTCACCAGATTAAGAGAGAAGGAAAAAGACAGTATTACAAATGTGCCATGGCTTCAGCCGGTCCGGGATGTCAACAGCCCTTAGCCTGAGTGAGTCATCTGTTGCAGAGATGCTGCAAATGAGCTGTCAAAAAGAGAACTGATGACATGTGGTTTGAAAACTACCGGTGTATTATCAAATAGCATCACCCACAAAATATTTCTTCATCGCAATAAGAAGTCAGAAGGTCAGCCCTCCACAAATGCACGTTTAAACTGTGCTAATAGATCCAAGTGGAAGGCGTTTCAGAAAATTATTTTGCTTTGTAACACAGGCACCTTTAAACTGTTGTTCCACTGTGATCTTCATTATCTGCTGTTATACTGCCACTGTTGCTTGTTCCTGTGACTGTACCAGCAGCTATTTATCCTCCTCAGCAGGCTTGAGCCAGCACATGTCACCACTATAATGGTCCATCTGGTTTCTACCGTTCGTAGCACAATCAAGCTGCCAAGCCTGACCGGCAGCGACAGAAACCCACAGTCAGTTTAAACATACACGAGGGCTGTGAGCCATGCACAGTTTAGCATCATCACTGGCAGGCAGTGTTAATTTCCTTAGAGCTGTACACGAGAGAACATTGACCTCTTTTAATGTCCTTTATGCCAGCACGTGTTCAGTCTGCTTCTAAATTTTTGTAAAAGAATGATTTTAGAAAAATCTTTCCTCTCTGGACTTCAGTTTAATTACTTAGCAAAGTCTGTGCTCCATTTATTATGTGAGCGTGTTCACCGTGACCTGGTGAGGACATTCTTATTTGTCGTTATTAGTCATAATAGATGTAATAGCCATTACATCACCAGCACTCAAGTCACCCACAGATTACAGATTTAAGTAAGTAAGCTAGATGGATTTAGGGGATAAAAATGTTCCTCTAGTTATGCAGACAAGATAAATGCAGTAAAAAGGAATACAGACACAGGAAATACAAAATGGATAGTAACGGAGAGAATTAGTCATGTGGTCATGTGCACTTGGATTAGGCAACTATGACTCCCTTCTGAACTTTATCAGTGATGTTTTACATTTCTATCAGCCATAAAGATAATGGCAGTAATAAATGAGAAGGTTATGGCATTTTACGTTCAAAAGTTCCAAAGGTTAGCTTCACTGTGACGTCTATAAAAAACACACACACAATTTAATTCCATAATTCAGGCTCAGAAGAGGAGTTTGAGACTATTTTTTTTATTTTATTTGTCTTTGGTTTGGTAACACTGACACTTGATTATTCAGTTCTATACATGTGAACTTTACTAGTTAACAGAAGAAAACAACGGCAAGGCAATTATTCTGATTAGTGACAAAGTGATTTGATTTAAAGCTGCTGTAGTCACCATATTTATTTTTTCAGTGATTTAAATAAGCACACAATGGTTATTTCACTCATCTCACCCAGGTCATTTGGAAAGATTTTTTTCACATAGTATGTGGGATTTATTGTGATTTATTTGAATGTAGCTGTTGGCCAGTTTGAAACAATACAGTACAACAGGAGTAGTTGAGCCCCTGCTGTTTGCAAAAGGCTGAGATGTTGACTGCAAATTGTTTGAAAGGATTAGTTTGTGTGGATTACAGGAACACTAAGCAGAACCTGTGATTGGATCAGGACATAAAGAGAGCAAAGTCTTCTTTTTGTCATCTACATGCATTGTTGCTCTTTAGCACTTATTATGTATTTGTTCTTTGCAGCCCACCAGAACCGCGTGTCAGATATGGTCTTCTCCCTGGAGAGTGAGTGGGTGGTGAGTACCGGCCATGATAAGAGTGTGAGCTGGATGTGCACCCAGAGTGGCAGCATGCTGGGGAGACACTACTTCACTGCCTGGGCCTCCTGCCTGCAGTATCCTTTATTCACTGAGTGTTTGTGCTGCATTTAGAGTACAGTAACATGTAAAGCCAGTTCAAGCCCTGACTCCTCGCTCAGATACGATCAAGAGACACAGCACGCCTTCGTAGGCGACCACTCAGGACAGATCACTCTGCTGAAGCTGGAGAGGCAGACGTACTCCACCATCACTACACTGAAGGGTCATGAAGGTAAAGGCATACACGATACACACAAATGTCGCTTCCTTGATAAACAGGCACCAAATACCAACATTTATGCAGCAATTAAATACATAATTCCTGCCTTCTTTCTTGTTAGAGCTATTTTTTTTCCTACCAATTTCTCATGTGTGATGATATTCTCTCGAGGTCCTTCTTGTTTGCGACTTTTTAGGGGAGTTCTGGGTTATCTCTCATTAATATGCATCCACAAGCTTTAAGAGCATCTTGCAGTCTGGAGATCTCGGTGGATAAACGTATAGATAAATGAAGCGATAACTGTATTGACTAGATTTTCTAGTCTATATATGTCCTAAAAAACATTTAAAGTCATTCATTGTAACAGAGCTTATAGCACAATCAAAAACCACAGAGCTTTCATGTAACAGAAGTGTGGTTGAGATTTTGAAAATGTAAATCACAATCTTACAATTATTAACTTGTTAGACATCAAGGAGACCTGGATCAGGAGAAAAAATGGAAAAACGTTGGCTTATGTTGTTTTCCTATATAGTACTGTAAGGTTAGTGCTCATATATTGGGATACAAGTATTGTATTGAGCATAGAAGCTATACAGAAACTAAAACGTCAGTATCAGCTCTTATTGATTCACATTATTTAATTCGTGATACCCACTAATTTGGAAGTTATCAAACAAAAAACTTCCAAATTAGTGACTTATGGCGTACAGTTGGCGTTTTTCTTGAGCTGAATCTCTCATCAATCACTGACCGTTGGTCGCCCCGGCACCAGTACGGGAAGCTGCTCCTGGAGGTGTAAGTGACGCAGCTGCTTGCACAGAAGGAACCGCACCAGCTGTCAGTATCATACAGGCCTGGCTTCAAAATCCCCTCCAGAACTCATATCATATCACCAGGAATGTAATCTTCCTGTTCTATGACAGCTGCAGCTGGCACAAAAACAAGTTCCATTTCTCTTCCTATCAGGAAAACTGGTCTCACACAATAGTTCACCATGTTTACATATGCTTAAAACACCAGTTTGCTATAGTGAGAGTGAGGCAGAGACGTCTCCCCGTATAACGTAAGATGATCTGCTCCTTGAGGCGGGGAGGGGGGGGGGGGGCGCTAAGTTAGTTCGCTTTGCACAGGTAAAGACCAAACGATCAGATGACCCCCTGTGAGCAAGCACTTGGCGAAAGTGGGAAGGAAAAACTCCCTTTTAACAGGAAGAAACTTCCAGCAGAACCAGACAATCAGATCCCACTGCTAGATGACAGACTAAACTGTCAGCAGCTGTTTGTGGAGCTGCATTGTTTGTGCCATCTTGTGTTTGACCTGTTGTTGCATGATGTTTTCTTTCAGTCCACTCAGAAACAATGACAAGAAACATGTCCACTCACAGCAGGCAGGTAAATGGAAAGAATGATCAACAAAGTTTAAAAAAACAGAAGTGGCGCTAAAAGAAGATGTAAACACGTCATAGTTTACAGCACTACTGCTGCTGTTTGCCTTTAAGAGGCAAAATTCATCATGTCGAGTATAGCACTAAGCTGCAAAAGCCAGACCTTTGTTTCTCATTTCAACAGCAGTTTTGTTTTGGCTGGTGATGATGATGGTGTTGGTGGAAAATGCCTTCTCACTTGCAGCTCTACAAGTTCCTGTAACTGCTTGTTTTAGTTGAGGCTTGGCAGCTGCAATGTTTTCATGCTCATCAGAACCACTCAGTGGCCACTTGAGGCTTTTTAGATGGGAGAATGACTCAGTTTGTATCAAGATGCAAATGCAAACGATGATCTGTGACTCAGATGAGATTTGCAGTCAAGGGGCTCAGTGTCCTTGTAGCTGTGCCAAGAAAATGGATCGCACAACAAAGTTGAACTGCCGAGACACTTGGCTGTGTGAGACAAACACTTCCCTGTGTTCTTCTTTGGGTTTTTGATAACCAGGCACTGAGTAAAATATGTGATCCTTTCAGAGCCTGTTTTTTTTTTTTTTTTTTTTTTTTAGCCTCAAACATGTTGCCTGTGGTATAGCCAGGTGGAACAGGCAAATCACACGATTTTAGAAAACCTAAAAATACAAACGCTTGCATTAAACCAGTCTGAATCTTGTTACCGCTCTCTTTGATCTGCACCTGTGCTCTGGTGCTCATGGTTACACATGGTAATTGGACAGATGGTGATACATATTAATAGGTGGGCTCCAACTGTGCACAAGCCCCAAATATTTAATGGAGATTATGTTCCATTAAAATTGGAAAAGACAACATAAAGGTCAGATGTAATGTCAGAGTCATCGCTGATATTACTGGTGTTAGAAGTTGCTCTATGTGGCTTTCATTTGGCTCAATAGCACAGAAATATGTAATATGTTATAGTGGTAATGCGTGCTTATTAGACAAAATAATTAAATTATAGCTGGAGTCATTAAGAGAGTCGTGCTGTAAAATGTTACTTGGAACTGGCTGCATTTCTCCCAGCGGGCACTGGGTGGAGCCAGCAGATCGCACCATGATCCTGTGTCCCGTTGAGCTCCTGGCAGAAGATGGAAACACGTATAATGAGTCTGTTTTCTTTTGCATCCAGGTAGTGTAGGAGCGCTGTGGTGGGACCCAGTCCAGAGGCTGCTCTTCTCAGGGGCCTCCGACCACAGTGTCATTATGTGGGACATCGGAGGCCGCAAAGGACGAACACTGCTCTTGCAGGGGCATCAGTAAGTTATAGTGTCGCTACATTCAGGCATGGGATCCCAGTTTGCTGTCATTCTGCTTTTTGTCAAAGATGTGGGAACTTCAAAGTGAGTTCACAAAATGGGATGTTGATATGTGAACAATTCTTCAGGAATAAAACTCCACGTCCCTGTTTTTATCCTTTTCAAAGCAGTGTCTATGTGCAGTACACTCTGTAACCGCATCCTCTTGTCAAAGGCAGGTCTCGCCTAGTGTCAGTTGCAGCTTTCCCCAGGCACTGTCACCATTTTTATCTCCTGTCTTCATCCATATTTTACCACCTCCCAGGTACAGAAATTATCCACAAAGCCCATGTACATTGATGCCTATCAGAGCCAGTCTCAAAAGACCCCGTTGTTCCCTGTCAGGATTTGCAGACATTTATCTCTCAGACACCCATAAACTGAGAGTTATGACACACTACAGGTCTTAAACCCTGTTGTGGATCTGTATCTTTTTTTTCCTTATCCTGTCCTCCAGTTTACTTGTATATCAATGTCGGCCTGTTCTGCTTATTATAGGTTTCCATACACAGCTTATACTTGGCCGTGGTGCAGCCTTCAGTTCATAAACTCTGTGAAGCAAGCTGTTTTAGTTCTCTTCCTTTTCCCTCTAAGCCAACTTTCATCTGATTTGCTGGCGCTCACAAGCAAAAGGTTGAACAGCAAGTGAGGCTGTTGTCGTCGTACCCTGAGATGATCATATCCCTTGTTAGTGACATCGGTCATATACAAGAGTAGTAAAAAAGAAAATCGTTTCCACCAGTGTTTCTGTCCACCAGGTGAACACTTGTCCACTATTGTTGTAGTTGTTAAGATATGTATTGTCTTGTCTGTATCTTTGACTCCTTTAGCGAGCGCGTTCAGGCTCTGCGTTACCTCCAGTTGACCAGGCAGTTGGTGTCATGCTCTGCTGATGGAGGCATCGCAGTGTGGAACATGGACACGCAGAGAGAAGAGGTTTGAATCATAAGCCAGTTTTCTCTGTGTGCACTGTTTTAGTATTAGATTGTTGCTATCAGTGGTAAAGAGTTTAGTCGCTCCTTTGTATTTTCATCTTAGTCCTTGTGTGAATGCTCGAGTGTCTCTGCGTGTGTAATGTTAGCCTTCGAGTCTGTCTGTCTGCAGGCGCCTCAGTGGTTAGACAGCGACTCTTGTCAGAAGTGTGAGCAGCCTTTCTTCTGGAATATCAAACAGATGTGGGACACTAAGACCCTGGGACTTAGACAGGTAGGTTACTCATGCCTGTGTCCTTAGCATTTTGATGTCCTCATTATTAGTCACAATGTGATATGAGCTTGTTTCCTGTGTGCAGCACCACTGCAGGAAGTGCGGCAAGGCTGTGTGTGGAAAATGTAGCTCCAAACGCTCTACGTTTCCAATCATGGGCTTTGAGTTCCCGGTGCGGGTGTGTGATGCCTGCTTTGAAACCATCAAAGAAGAAGAGTGAGTTTAATTTTGTGTAGTATTCACATTATATAACCCCTTTACCAGATTAGTGAGGGAAAGTAATGAAATGCTGTCATTGTGTGTGTAGTCGGACACCGCTGGCCACGTTCCACGAGGGGAAACACAACATCGCTCACATGGACATGGATCCATCGAGAGGCCTGATGGTCACTTGTGGAAGTGACCGCATTGTTAAGGTCAACAACAGTTCTTTGATACCAGATAATTCATGCATGTGAGCAGGCTGTGTTAAGCACAGAGCCTCTGAAGCAAAATGCAACCCAAAGCAAATCAAGCCCACAATCTAGCTTTACCTATTTTTTTTGTATATGAAAACATTCATATTTACAGGCAGTCCTATAAAACCTTTCAGCATTATAAAAAGCAGCATGCTAAACCTTTTTAATCTGAATTAGAGCCTTAAAAATATCATTAAAAAACTGCTTTTATTTGGACTCCTGATTTCACACATCCACTAAAACCAGCACTGCATGTGACATTGTGCAGAGCTATGTCATGTTCATCCTCCTTCCAAAACAGATCTGAATCTGAAAAACCTGAGATCATAATCTGTGTGTAAAAGATGGAGATGGCCACCATGACGTCACCCATTGTTTCACAGACTACCTCTGAGTTTGGTATTTTGGACATCTTGATTTTATGAAACTGGCCATGGCCATATGTGTATGGTAGAACTGGGAGTTATTAGCTAATGGTGGGGGTGGCTAATTAGCAAGAGCAACACATAATATACTGAACTATTAATGATTGTAATTAATATTGTATTGTTGTATTTATGGATGTATTGTATGATATGTGAATTGTTTTGCTATTGTCTCAATAGCTGAGAGAGCAGTATATATACTGTAAACCTGAGAATGACTAAATTAACAACAAATTTGATTTGGCATATGAAGAATAAGAAACCAAGCTGTAACTTAAGTAACCCCAATAATTTTGGCTATCATTGTAGAAAGCAAATGATAGCTATAAATCTCTGCATTTTGCCATTAAATTATTTATATTTGGCTAAAATTAGTACCACATTATACACAACTTACTGTCATGGATGGTGTTAGCTGCCAATGGTTTTTGGTAAGCTACTAGGATTTCCACACACCTTTCGCTAGCGGTAACATTTGCAAGGCAGATGAGGTTAGCCAGTAAGCTGGGACATATCTACACTACATAAATTAAATGATTAATTGAGTTACTAGATGTTCGAGACAGTGTTCCGTTGCCAAACATAAGCAGTCCCTCTATAAATTGAATGTCTGAATAGCTTACATAAAACAAAAGAAAAGAAAATCCTTTAAATTTCTCTGGTTTTATATTCTCATTAGCAAACATTTGCAACTTTTTTGTCATATGTGATGATAATAATGCAATCAAAGCTTTAGAAAGTTCATGTTTTCACTTTTTGCATATATTGTCTCAACATTTTTGAATATCTGCCTTGCTTGAAAACCTTCTAGCCTGTTGTCTTGGGTGTTGTGTACACTGTTGTGGAGTTTGTTGTTTCATGTTTTCCTTACTTCACATCCACATTTATCTGTCCTGACATTCTTGTTGGCTGTTTGTCTCCACAGATATGGGATATGACACAGGTGGTTGGCTGTAGCTTAGCAACAGGCTTCTCCCCACGCTGATTGGCCAAGGCCTCTACACAGTGGCCCCACTGGCCCTTCATTTGCTCCGCCCATTCTTCTAATGTCATGGAAACCCCTCTGTACAGTACAGCTCCCCTTCACGCCTGAGATCTTCAGCTGCAGCCAGGCTTCTGCTCGGTGAACGTGTGTGTGCGTGTGTATGTGTGTGCGTGCGTGCGTGCGTGTCTGTCTGTGTGTATGTGTGTGTGTGTGCGTGCGTGTGTG
>NW_024582616.1:56243-61033 GCF_018398535.1 Haplochromis burtoni | reverse complement strand
TGTGTGTGTGTGTGTGTGTGTGTGTGCGTGCGTGTGTGCGTGTGTGTGTGTGTGCGTGCGTGCAGCCCTCCACATTCTTTTTGCTTCTCATAACAATCTTTTCTTTAATTTCACCATCAGTCTTACATCAGACTGTGTTTGACTGATTTGATGCTCTGATCTGAAACGCAACCCTAAGCACAACGAGGGCTGTGTGCGTGTACATGTGTGCATGTGCTCTAACAGGTTCTCCTAAGAGACGAATGGTATTGATATCAGTGTTTACATTCAAGTATATCTGATTGCTTCTTTTGACAAAGGTCCTTTTTTCCTTTTTCTTTTTTCTTGGCCTTGAATTGTATGTGTTTCACTAAAATGCTGACTAGCCATTCCTGTGAAAACTTCCCTTGCTTATTAGTGTGGCCCACAAACTGCATATCACAGCATACCATCTGTATATAGCCCTGTGTCACGTGTGTGGAGGTGGATGCTTGAAATGACTCTCTCTGTCTCTGATTTCTTTCACTAGTTGGCCTTAAATCACTCTCAGGAGGTTTTACATCAGTAGGTTGTCACTAGGCGGGGCTCTGTTGATGTCAATTTTACCTTAAATAAATGTGTAATGTGAAAATTAATAGAACAGGCGCTTCCGTGAAGGATGAAGGAAATCTCTTGATAAAATATCTCCCAGGGCATTTGATGCAGCTGCGTGACATCAGTGACCAAGCCTCCGTCTCATCGTCTCAGGTGAAGGATGTAAAAGTTGGAAACATTCATATGAACGGGCGCCGACAGCCACAAAGTCCTGTCGCCACCATTCCGAGGAGCTGCATTACCGTTTGAGATGTGATTAGCGTTAGCTTTGTAGGTTAAATTCCCTAACGTCATGCTGGTGCAAATGAGTTTTTCAAAAAGCACAGCAGCATGCCACCTCTTAGATATGCGTCGCTTTCTGTGGAAAATATTTAAAATTGTGGTGTAAAAATTGATTTCCTGCCACCACAAAGGCTCTTGGGTACTAGACAGGTACTCTAAACTAATGTAGCACTTAATGCTGACGTGCTGAATTTTTCTCCAGCTAAATCGAGGTACAGCTGAGTGCTGCCTGCGTTCCTTCAAAAGCCTTAAAGAGAGAAGGACACAAAGCCTTTTTAAATGGTTTGCCAGTGCTTATGACTGTTCACTCGCGCTCACTCTCATGCACTCATGTCATCACAAAGCTCTCGTTTCCTCTCACCCTTTCTGATTTTTTTCAGTGTCCCAGATTAAACACAGATGTGCATCTGTACATTAAGGATGTCTCATAACGTTCTCAGCACTGCACTTACTTGCACAATGGTTGCTTTTTGAATTAAAGAAAACATTTTTTGGTAAGTTAATCTGTGGAAGTAACGATAGCTTAATTCCATGTAGCATCCTTGTAAATAGCGGCTAATATCCCTTCATGTCAGACTAACGCTTGCCTTATTGTAAGTGGACAAATGAACATTATGTTGGAACTCCTGATTTCAAAATGTACTCACATTCCAGTTTTTTGATTATGTAGTGTATATTTATATTTGTAGTAAAGTATTTATCAGTTATCAGTGTAAATGGATCCTTAGTTTTCTTTATTTCCCTTGTTATAAATGACAAACTAGACCTTCAGTAAAGCACATGCAAACTGGCTAATGTTGAAATGATCTGTGGTGTTGGATCATGTAGTATTTTACATGGCTACATGGATGGAGATTGGTTAGTTTGGGATGATTGTTATAGCAAAATAATGTATGATTTACATGCACACAATGCTATACTTGGGGTTAGACTGATAGCTGACAATAATGTAAAGCTTTACAGGAAGGGTAATTTATTTTTAAATGTCAGCATACATATTGGGTTCTTTTGGGATTTATTTCTTCACAAAGTGGACACAAGCTCTGGTATAAAACATGACTTAAAATTTGTGCACTTATTAAAAAATAATATTATTAAAGCTGCGTATTTGTATTTTGTAACTGGCAGGAGCCAAGCTGAGAGGAGAAGAGTCCAAAGTTAAAAGTTTTAACATTAAAACTACGTTTGACCTGAGAGGTCAAACACATACTTAAGGAAACACCAGCAAATAGTAAAATGTCTATTTGACATTTAGGACCAATAGAAAAATTTAAAAAATCACACACAAGTCAATGGAAGTTTTTTTTTTTTGTTTTTTTTTTCCTTCTGTTGTATTTTGTGTGCTTTTGCAGTGTTTTTCGCTTTTCCGGTGTTTTCTTAGGTTGCTGTGCCTTTTGACCTCTCAGGGCCACTGATTTATTTGTTTTACTTTCACACCAGAATGAAAAGTGAACAACACTGGCATGTTGCTGACAGTATAATCCAAACTTTATGCCCAAATATAATTTAAACCAGCGGTCCCCAACCGTTTTTGCGCCACGGACCGGTTTATGCCCGACAATATTTTCACGGACCGGCCTTTAAGGTGTCACGGATAAATACAACAAAATAAAACTAGTACCGGTACTGAAAAATAGTTATTCATAACACACGTGAAAAGACCCAGGAAAACAGAGTTAACGATAAAAACGATAACAAAATAACGCTGAAAACCGATAAAACCCCTGAAAACCATACATTTCACACCTGAGCCTCAATTCTCACGGCCCGGTACCAGTCCGAGGCCCAGGGGTTGGGGACCGCTGATTTAAACAAAAAAAAAAAAGGGGGGGGGGGCTGAAGAAAATTACCCTAACTTTTGTCACAACTGCAGAAAATAGCTATAGAGACCAGATGTTTATCTCTGCTGTAAAGTTGTCCATTCCTTCACGGGGGTCTGTGAGGACAGAGCCTGCCTCAAGTAACCATTTGAAGAACTGGTTTCCTTTTTTTTCAGCCTTAGGGTTTTTCTGCTTGTAATTGAGTCATTATTAATGTGATAACCTCAGTGCAGCTTAAACGTGTATTCACTTATTTCCAAGGCTGTTGTTGTTATCTGAGCCTCTGTGGTATCAGAAATGGGCAACAGCAACTGGCTGATGAGCAGTTGGTCAGTGTTGGCAGACTGTTCTTTCAGTCCTACCCCAAAGTATTGTTAGGGGGAAAAAAACACACCACCATGATTCATTAGGGATTAACAGGGTTGATGGTCCTGCTGCTGTACAATTAGGAGTCAGTGCTCTCCTTTCATTAGAGTCTCCTCCAGTCATTAATTCTTATCATGTCTTCTGTCAGAGGCACGGCAGATGGGTGTTAATAGTATGAGAAACTCCTGGATTCTTTGTTTGCAGAAATGGCGAACAAAGTAGATCTTCAACATTGTCTGCCAGTGCCAGAAGCAAGCTGGGTTTTTTTTTTTCATCCTGTGGTTAATGTCTTAGTTCCTTTTCTTTCATAGTCTTGAACAGGAGTCATTTTTGTTGTTTTTAGCAAACACTAAAATGGATGAGAGGCCACTTTAACACGTAAAACGTGACTCATATTCCACAACACCACCGCCCATAATATCAAACTCTGTAAGCTGATTTCTGTCTTGACTTTTTCCTCTTTCAACTGCTTGTAAAAGACACTTGCTGTTCCAAACAAGATGTTAATATCTCCAGATAACTGTATTTTGAAATACTGTTGACAATACGGAGCTGACTTTGGTCTCTCTGTCCCCTCTGGCCAGAGTACAGAGAGAAAAATATGATGCCCAATAAAATATTTGATATCTTTCTTTGACTGTGGGTTGTTGGGTTTTTTTCTTTCCATTTGTAAGAACTGTTGAACAAACTCACAGAAAACGAGCACTGCTGTTCTTTATTCAAGCAAGCATTTACAAGAAAGTCAAGTGCAGTCACAGTAAGTAAAACAGTTTGTTTTGTTTTTTTTGTTTTTAAGGTGCTCGGCAGATATCACCAAATATAAATCTACAGATTTTATTGCATGTGTCAAGTGATGCTGCTGCACTGTGTCTAAGCTCATAAAGAGTACAGCACAATACCAGTCTGGGTTCAGCCTGAACATTACAAAAACTACACTACAGTAAAGCAAATACACAGGTTACTTACAGAGCTTTCAAACACACATGCTTACGTTTGTAAGTCATCAGAACACAAGCAGGACACTGAACCCGTGGCTGGTCGTGTGTGACTTTGGTCCCATCAGATTCCCATCTGATCGACAACTTTAATAAAGTCTCAGTGACAGGTTGTGCTGTCTGTGCTTAATGAGGGATCTCCAAATCGACACAATAACTCATAAAGGCATCACTATCAAACACTTCTACAATAAAGTGTTTAGTTCTTATGAAGTCCAAAAGACATAAAAAAGCTTCTTTATTCAAGTAGTAATAAAGCATTACAAATCTCGCTAATCCCTTCATCATCTGTGACTTTAGTTTGGCATTATGAGGCTGGGATTCCCAAACACATCTTAGCACTCACACTCCTACTTAAAACTAGCGGCTACAGATAGCACTGCCACTTTAAATGGGCACTGAAGATTCATTCTTACTCCAATACCTGGGGAACTTTATCTGTTCTGTTTAAAAAAAGAAAAAGAAAAATCTGAGCCCAGCCTCAGTCGGTGTAAACTTGTTGCGTTAGTGTTGTACTGGTCTCCTGCCTACTTAGTGTGACTGAAACGTCTTGGCTAAGTCCTCCAGTACAGACATTAACTTTTGTTCCTCCAGAGGGGAGCTGTGGGTCCAGGCCAAAGGCAGGTGGGTGGACACCATCTTCCGGTCTGTTGCAAACAAACACACACACACACACACACACACACACACACACACACACACACACACACACACACAAACACTAATGTTAACATGATGGGTTGCACTTACAAAA
>NW_024582616.1:27494-47948 GCF_018398535.1 Haplochromis burtoni | reverse complement strand
ACTGTTGTGTTGTCTAACCAATGGTTTGATTTTCATGTCAAATAAAACTGATTTCAATTGTTTATCAGGGGGAATATGAAATTAAATCAGCCTTCATATAACCTGTCGTGGAAAGTCAGCACATATCCAAACGCCAGGCTGGTCTTACCCTAAAAGTATCCTGCACCCCTTTGACTAGTGGTGTTAAACTGTTCATTGATTTGTTCGTGCTTCTCCTTAAATGCACACCTTCATTTTCTCTCTGTGAGTGTACACATTCCTCTCACTGAAAGAGATAAGTGTGGCCTCCAGACACTCTTAATGCCCCCATGCCTTGCTCTTCTTTGACTCAAGCTAAAATCCATCCATCCCTTTGTTTCTGCTTCACATTCAGCTTCTTTGTAGCAGCCAAAATACAATGTTGACTTCATTGGGATTTTTTTCCACTCTCATTTGTTGTGCCTCTCTTTGTTTCTTCATTAATTTATACTATATTACAGTCGCCTTGATCCTTTGGCCCTGGATAAACACAATTTATCACAGTAGACTGATGTTTGCACCTCTAATTCAAACAGGAAAGTCAGCATCAGACTGAAAAATGGCATTCCTTATGGGAGAGAGGAGTGTGTGTGTACGCATGTGTGTGTTGGGAGACGGTTGTGGTGGTTATGTCACGATCCCATCGACCTTCTAGTGTCTCCCAGTTCTGACCTGTGACATAAAAACAATCACAAAGGAAGTCACACTTGGATATACACCCATAATTCTGTAAAACAAATCAAAGTTTGCACTCTGTAATAGAGAAAATGCACAATTTTCCCCTCACTTGTGAACTGATCCATACTCATCACACCTATGCACACAAATGTTTGAGTCCAGGTGCAGAGTCTCCCACTGATAAAAGCCCAACAGGTCAGAGGGAGTCTATAGACCTGCTGGCTCCTTCTAATGGATGTGCAAGTTAACATGGGAAGTAACATGGCTATACATCTAAACATTTACACTTGTGACCACAGAGGAGAGATCGATTGCTCCTCCTCTGTCTGCACTCTGCGCTTCTTATCACAGAGACTCAATTAGAGGCTGACAAGCTGAATGTGAGATGTGACATTGGGATAAATCATTGGAATGGCATGGAAATGTGTCCCATAGAATAGATGAATGCCATTGCAGTCAATCCATCAAATGATGCCCTTATGGATACATGAGGCCGAAAGATCATATTCTTGACTCTGGCATCTACACTGATGACTATTTCATTGAAGACAGCTACAACAAACAGCGCTGGACATTTAAGAGCGGCCAACAATTTCAGTACGAGACAGGATATCAATCCCTGGAGACTTGATATTTAAAATGTAAATGTCTTGATAATGAAGGTTGGAAGAGAACCTGAAAATGGCCAACATTTATTTGTCACCCTTATTAAACAGATGTTGGCCTTGGATGCAAACCAGCGGATAACAACCTTGGAGGTTCTCCAGCATCCCTTTTTCAACCCTGGCCTCTCTAAGAGGTTCCCTTGTATTGACACTATAAGAGAACACAGAAGCAATCTCCAGCATTGCTTCTTTGACCCCGGGCAAACGTGACAAAAACACAAACTGAGGTTGGAAAAGGATATTAACAGCAAATTACACTGCAAAAATTAATTAAGCTGCTCCAATAATGATCACTTTGGCCTTTGTTTTTCAATTTTCAATTTTCAATTAGGAAATCAATCAATAAATAAATTGGATAATAATTGTTGTTTGTAATTCTTTATAAATACATTGCTACTGTTTAGCCTCCTAGTAGACATACCTGTGTTATAAATGTGGAACTCCTCTGATTTTCAGAAAATGTGACCTCAAGTCAAGTTCACTGAGATTTTCAGTAGACGAACCATGGTATTGATTTAAAAATTCTACGCAATCACAAACTTGGGTGTCCACAGCACCCCGCCATACACCAAACTCAAAAGATTAAGAGGTGTTTTTTAGTTTTTTCATAAAGATTACAACACACAAATAACAAAAATGGCAACATTGTTATTTTTCACAATGCTATTTTGAGGTTATCTAATGTAGTGCAAAAAAACAAAATCGAACAAACCCAGATATTAATAAATGAAAAAATAAGGTATATACTACATACTATATAAAATTTTCGTGGTCCACTATGGCGTCAATGAACAGAATGAAGGAGTTAAGTCATTTTTATATGACCAGCTACATAGCCATAGTGTGACAACATGCTTTTATGACAGCTGTGAGTCAAATGAATTTTAATAACCAGGAGAGCAGAGGGAATAGGTATGGTAGTAGCAGTGCATGTGTTTGTGTGCACAGAGGGGGGAAAAAGATTAAGATAGATAGATAGATAGATAGATAGATAGATAGATAGATAGATAGATAGATAGATAGATAGATAGATAGATAGATAGAATTTTATTTCAAACATGCAAATATAATTGAAATAACAACAGAAAAAAACAAAAAACAAAACTTAAAAATCATCAAGTTTTCATGTATATATCTATGTCTACAGAATGCGTGTGCTCGAAACTTGACATTAAAACATGTCAATCAAACAAATTGTGGGAAAACTGATTATTTTGTACTGTTCAATAGTTTGGACATTCCTGCAAAGAAATCTGCTCTACTAAAAAGAAGCTTTTACTGACCATCAGTCATAACATTGGTTCAGGCAGGCTCAGCCACAATCATTGACAGTGAGCTAACCTCATTGCCTGTGCCAGTTGATACTCTTCTAAACATCCAAATGGCAACTATTACATTGGGAAAGGCGTTAAAACCAATTTAGCCAGCCCACAGGTGCAGCAATCCTGCAAGCCACTTTGTAACCCACCTTCACCCTGTCAGCCACAGCAGGAAATTAAGCATAATTTCCTGGTCATATGTTCTGTGCTGTGGTTTATGTGCTGCTCCTCCCACCTTAGTCTCTCCATGCATGCATGAGTGGAGAGCTCCCAGAATAGAGCCATGTCAGAAAAAATATATTTTACTGTACATATATCACAATCTTAATTGTTCTGCTATCATTGATATTCTACAGTCAACAGTAAGATCCTGACTGCCATGCCTTAAACTACAGACGATCTCTAAGCTTTCGTTCTTGTCCAAGATCCTGGAGAGACTAGTTCTCTCCCAGCTCCAGGCGTACTTGGACACGAACAATATTGCTGAGAAATTTCAATCTGCTTTAAGCCATTGCATAGCACTGAAACAGCGTTGGTTAGAGTTCTTAATGATATTCTTGTAATTACTGATACTGGACGCTCTATGGTCCTAGTTTTACTGGACCTCTCTTCGGCTTTTGATATGGTGGACCATAACATTTTATTATTAAGACTTGAGCACACTGTGGGTATTAGAGGCACTGCCCTCGACTGGTTTAAATCATACCTCGCTGACAGGTCCTTTTCGGTTAACTTGGGCACCTTCTCCTCTTCCTCTGCACCGGTCTGTTGCGGTGTACCTCAAGGATCAGTTTTAGGCCCTATTCTTTTCTCATTGTATTTGCTCCCTCTAGGCACAATCTTTCAAAAATACAACATCGCTTTCCACTGTTACGCCGATGACATACAGATCTATTTTGAACTTACTGACGACCTTGCTGTGTCCCTGCACTACTTTCAAGAATGCATGCGGGAGGTCAAAGAATGGTTCCTGAGTAATTCCCTCGTTTTAAACGATAAGAAGACTGAGATTGTGGTGTTCAACAGTAAAATCCCTCGTGCCCAACTCTGTGCTGCCCTGGGTTCCTTTGCTAGCTCTTCCTGTGACTATGTCAGTAACTTGGGTGTACTGCTGGATAGCTCGCTCAAACTCGATAAGCAAGTGTCTGCTGTAGTGAGATCTAGCTTCCACCAACTGCGCCTTATCTCTATTAGTCAAATAGGTCACAATCCATGACCTATTAGTCAAAAAGTCTAGGATCCAACTGATCAGACTATGGTCAAGCTTAAAATGATTATAAAGCCTATCGCCAAGTTAGGAGGGCTGAATTGTGTTGAATGCAAATGAGAAGTCAACAAATAATAATCTTGCATGAGTGTAGGGGCCTCAAGATGCTTATACAAGAGATGCAGGAGTGTGACAACAGCATCCTCCACACCTCTCCCTGCTCTATAGGCGAACTGGAAGGGGTCAAGATGGTGTTCAACATGCATTAAAATCTCCTTCTTAATTATCTTCTCAAATGTCTTCATCACTAAAGAAGTCAGAGCCACAGGCCTAAAATCATTCAGTGCCTTAGGAGAACTGCCCTTAGCAACAGGAACAATGACAGCATGTTTCCAAATCTTAGGTACTGTCTGTAGCTCTAAAGAAAGTGAGAAGATATGGTGAAAAATCCCACTCAGCTGATCAGCACAAGTTCTCAGTACCTGTCCACAGATGTTGTCAGGTCCAGGACTCTTGCTTTTAGTGTGTCTAAAGAGATTAGCTACCCCCCTCTCATCAATACAAATTGATGGGGGAGTGATAGTCTTTTCCCTCAGTGTGCTCGTTTGCATAGAACGATCAAGATTCTCAAAACGAAGATTAAATACTAACTGTCTGCCAAATGTTTGTTGGAGGTAAACCCATCTAAGCAAATGTTACAGCTACCCTTCGTTTGTAGCCCTGCCAAGCTCTCTTTGAGGTTGTTACTGCTGAGTTCTGCCTCAATCTTATTTCTGTACCTCATCTTGGCGATCTTTATTGCAGCCCTCACCTCCTTCCTCAATATTCTCATAGTGGGAACGTCTCCCTCGTTAAAAGCAATTTTCCTTTTAAGAATCAGATCCTTAATATCTTTAGAGAGCCACGGTTTGTTATTAGGGAAAGTCTTAAATTCTCTGACTGGAACCACAGAGTCTTTGCAAAAAGAGATGTAGCTACACACCACATCAGTGAGTTCATCCAAATCAGAAGTGCTCTCTTGAAACAAGGACCAGTCAGTGCAATCAAAACACCCCTGAAGGGCAACACAACTGTCTTTTGTCCAGACTAGTCCGCTCTAATCACAGGTCTATAAGC
The DNA here is from genome assembly GCF_018398535.1 of Haplochromis burtoni. NCBI lineage: Eukaryota > Metazoa > Chordata > Actinopteri > Cichliformes > Cichlidae > Haplochromis > Haplochromis burtoni. Next base: position 42,945 of record NW_024582616.1, on the reverse strand, counting down.
AGGGAGGAGTTGAACAATGTTGTGATCTGAAGAACCTACTGTCGGTCCAGCCACAGACTTATATATCCCCTTAATTGGTCCGTAACACAAATCCAGCGTTTTATTATGCCTTGTAGGACAGGTGACATATTGGAATAATTTTTTCAGTGATTTCTTAAGATTACAATAGTTAGAATCACATAAAAAAATAAAGTTAGGAGGATCCAGAGTGCCTCGGGTGTGTAAGTAATTGTTTGTGAGACTGAACAAAGGGTAGAAAATCTCCATCTTGGAAAAAAACACATGAGAAACAAATCAGGGAAACAATCTGTTCACTCACAAGTTAAAAACAAGGTTAAAAACAAAGTTTAAAAAAAAAAAGTGAATTTAAAAAACAACAAAACTCCCCCCACAAAGTTAGAAAACTCAATAAACGCCTGCTGTAGGCCACCACAAAAGCAGCGCCAACACGTACACCAACACCTCAGATATGTCTGAATTTCAAAGTATATGAGGTGGCAAAAGCTCAAGCAGGCAGTTGTTACCATACCATAACTTATTTATATAGCACTTTAAAAACAACACAGTGTCAGTTACCCACTGAGGCCATAGTCAGCAAATAAAAATTAGTTTTTAACCTGGATTTAAAGACCAGCACTGAAGTAGATTGCCTAATGTGAAGAGGACGAGCATTTCAAAGCTTCAGGGCCACAGTAGAGAATGCTCCTCTAAGTTTTAGCCGTGATTTAGGGACTGAGAGCAACATCTACTCAGCTGACCGGAGTTAATAAGGAGGGACATAGGGCTTCAGCAGATTGGACAAATATACAGGTGCGAGACCAGTATTTTTTAAAAAAGCTGTAAAATAATTTTAAAATAGATCCTAAATTCAATTGGAAGCCAGTTTAAGGAGGCCAGAACTGGAGTAATATGCTCAAATTTTCTTTTACCATTTAAAAACCGTGCTGCAGCATTTTGCACCAGTTGCAGGCATGGCAAAGTGTCTTGGCCATGCCCTATTAAAAGGGAGTTGCAGTAATCCAATTAAATTAATTACAATTTTAAAAAATTAGAGCCATCTATGGCTTTCTTCCAGTTGTTACAGCAAGTTGCTGTCACTTTTGGTTTTATTATTATGAAATTATTATTATAAGTGCAGTATGTATGTCTAGTTTGAAGAGTGCTGTCAGACAACAACCTTTCTCTTCAAGGCCGCTAGGGACATTTTGTGAGTGTGTGTATGAAAAAGTGCATCTGTGTGTGAGTGCTCCTTGGTGGTATCTGGCACCAAAGCAGTCCCCTCCAGCTGCAATGGACACAGGCCAAATCCACACATACGCACACCCCATGCAGCACATTCATCTCACTACTGTTCAATACACAATTCAGCTGTGCTATTCTCTCTGTCTTACCAATTTACATTCCTAAATGGAAATCTTGATCATTTATTTTGGATTTTTGTGTTCATATTAAGGGGAAAAAAGAATTTTGCATTGTAAAACATACCCTGATAGAAACGCCCACTGGGGTTTTTGACAGCAGCCTCAGAGACAGACAGCCACACCACTGTGTCAGCGCCCTGCTCTGGGGTCCGCAGGCTGTCCTTCATGGATTGATGAAAGTCTGGCATAGCATTGGCCACTGCTAAACACACACACACACACACACACACACACACACACACACACACACACACACACACACAACACACACACAGGTAACCGACTCAAAGTAACAAAAGTTCGCACAGATGAATACATCTAATGCTTTTGTAAATTGTGTAAGCATTCGGATGTTACTTTATGTGAGTGAGTGGTACCTGGAGTATCCACCCAGCCAGGATGCATGACGGAGAAGTGGATGTTAGTGTGAGTTTTTGCCAGCTGCTCTGTCATCACCACCTGCTGCCTCTGGAACACACATCATCAAGCACGTCTGAGTGCATCTAACATCCGTGTACTTCAATGATCGACTGTGAACGTCCGTCTTTGTCATGCGATGAACCACACCTTTAACACTGCAGGTGATACTTTTAAGTCAAATATCGAACTGCCAATCAGGGCTGAACCCAGACGTTTGCTCACTGGGTAAGTTTTCAATTTTGAATTCTGGAATGCAAGTTAAAATTTTTAAACCACTGATATAATGTGGATCCTAAATCTATTCATAAATCATCACTTAATCATCTGTCAGCTATACCAAAGATAAATATGTTCTTTCAATATCTGATTAAAGACTGTGCTTAAAATTGTCATATTCTGATACATAGATACAATGACCAGAAGACTAATTATACTCTTCTTGTTTTCACTCATTTTCAAACTTTTCAAACTTGCTCGGTTCCTGGAGAAGTCAGACAGCTGAAGGAAGTTAAACCTGACCAGTCTTGTCAATTTTGACGAGCAGATGCTTCCAGTTCAGATCTTACTTTGTGCTGGGCGTAGACCATGGTGCCGTCGTAGCGGCCTCTCTCAGACTGCAGGTTTCCTGTCCTGAGCTTCTGCACCAGCATTCCACCTGATGACACTGTGATCTGAACACAGGGGAATGAGAATTAATCTGTAGACACCCCCCCCCCACCCCAAATATTCACAAGTTTCCTAAAACCCAATGTTACAGCTCTAAATGCTTTGTTTAATGAGCAAAAAAGTACTGAAACCAGATCACAAATACAGAAACCTAAATAAACCACACTTATCTCAAATCCTCTATTATCACTACAACTGTATTTAATCCTGCATTAAGTGTTGCCGATCTAGTATTTTATTTGTCATTGTGTTACTGCAATGTTTACTTGTGCGAATCCTTGTTCACCTATTAAATAGCCCTCATGCAACAGCTCAGACTCATTACCTGATTATTACACTGTCCAGTTATGTTGGCCAGAGCCTCATATTTTACTGACTGTTTCTGAAAACAATATACAATACTGTGCAAAACTCTTGAGACACTCCTCATTTCTTTTTGTTTTGCTTACAGGGACCGAGACATTTCCTGTCATTTTGAAAAGTGGTCTTGAGCACAAGTTCTTCAGCATTCTGAACTTTTTCTTTGGACATTGGCTACTTTTCCACACATTTTCACTCTAGGCTTTGTAGATGAGCATTTTTAGAGGAGTGTTTTTGTTGTTGTTTGTTAAGCCACTAAACAGTGAAATATGAATCTTTCAAGAAAAAAAATGCAAATAACACAAGGGATGAACCAATGTTGTTGAACAGAATGATTTTAAATTGCATCTTTTGACACTTTCTTACTAGCAGCTTGTCAATTAAAAAAATAATGTTTGCATTTTTTAATCGAATCTACAAAAAAGTACAAGTGTCCAGCGTGTCCTTAAAGAACTGAGGAAGCTAGACAAGTAGAGGACAAAAGAAGTGACAGGCCTAAAAGATGTAAAGCAGTATATTAAATCATGTCTTTAGGAAACAGGAGAAAATAATCTAGCAAAGGTCTGATACAGGACCTGAGCAATGCATCTGGGGCTTCAGTTCACTGAAGCCTCATCAGAGGTGGTATCACAGACTGTCAAAAAGCCATTCTTAAAGAAGGGAAACTGAGGGAAAAGGCTGATGTTTCAGGGTGGGATCATATTGACAGACAGTAAAACAAAGAAGAGCTTTGAATGTATTTTAAGAAACCTGGAGAACTATTGCTTAAAACTACTTAAAGTAATTAAAAGAGAGCTTGCCAAAGAGCATTCAGGCTGAGTCCGAGAACAAAGGCAGTCATATCAAATACTAACTTTCCAGCTTGTTAGAATTTTGCACAACTGAGGCCTTATATACTTTATTTGGATGTATTCTGGCACAAGGTTCAATAAATCACCTACCTATGTCCCATTTTCCAAGCAAAGTATAAAGAAAGGGGTGGTGACTCAAGACTTTTGCACAGTATTGTAGGAGTGAATACTTTATGTGGACCGACAGTGAACATGGGTTGAATGATCAGACTCACCACTCTGGGGTCCACACTCTTCTCCAGCAGTGGAATGAGACTCTTGGTGAGAATGTAAACCCCTGAAGAGGACCAAACATTGAAGTACAAATTAACTATCTTCCATTTTTCCCTTTCATCAGACTGGTCTTCATACCTCTTGTCTGATCTTTGACTCACCCAGGACATTAGTAGCAAAGCTTTTCTCAAGCCCCTCTGCATTCAGATCCCTCTGGCTCATGATGGCACCCGCATTATTGATCTAAAACATATCAATATATGATCATTCAGTGGTCGCAGTTGCCAGGACCCCCCCAAAAGACTAATATGTTGCTCACCAGTACATTAAGAGACTTGTACTTCCTCTTAAAGCCCTCAGCAAACTCCCAGACCTTCTTGGTCTCAGACAGGTCGAGGATATGAACATAGACCTCCTGTAATGACGCCAGACATTTAGCAGAATGAATATCAATGTCAACTCTGGTGTAAAACTGAAGGTTGTTTGTGCAAGTCTATCTTGTTGATGAAAAGAGAGTCACACTGTACTTTATTTCCAGTCTCCTTGACAATATCAGCCCTTGCCTCCTCAGCTTTGTCCTTATTCCTGCACACCATGTGGATCGTTCCACCTGTGGCAAAGATCATAACATAAATCATGGTACTAGCAATGGAAATAAGCAGTTGAATACAATGACAAAATAAAGAAGGACCTTAAAATCAACCTTTTCCTGAAAAATTGAATGAATACTACAATCTTTAAATATAAAGTGTGAAAATGTGAGAGTGAATGAATAGTGGAATTGTAAAGCACTTTAAGTGTCCAGAAAAGCGCTATATAAATGCAATCCATTATTATTATTATTATTATAAAAGTCTTTTAAGGAGCATCAATGTGCTTTGTGGCCACTATTTTGGAACTGTTTGCTTCCTTAAAACCTGCACTTGAGAGTTTTACTCGATTGTGAATGTACTTTGTTTTATTATTACTCACATACAACCCCACTTCCAGAAATTTAAGACTTTCCTCATTTTGAATTAATGACAGCAACAGTCCCCTAAAAAAGTTAGGAGAGCGCGGCAAACGGCTGGAACAGTAAGTGGTACTAAAAACAGCTGGAGGAACAGTTTGCAACTAACTAGGTTACTTGGCAACAGGTTGTTACATGATTAGGTATAAAAAAAAAGAGCATCTTAGAGACGCAATTACTCTGAAGTAGAGTTCACCAATCTGGAAAAAACTGTCTGAAAATTGAGGAAAAATTTGAGAATTATTTTCCTCAACATAAAATTCTAAAGTTAACTATCTATTCATCTCCAGTACATGATATCATAAAAAGATTCAATGAACTGGAGAGCGAGATCTCTGTCAACAAAAGCAGTGCTGGTCAAGTTACTTGAATATAGTAATTTGCTACTAATTAAAGATTACTTAGGGTGACCAACTGTCCCCTTTTCCCCGGACATGTCCACTTTTCACGTTCTGTCCGGGGCTTCCAGGGGGATTTTTGAGATTGATAAAAATGTCCGGGTTTTCCTGTATTCCGACAGAGGACCCATGTGTGTGACGTCATCCCCGAACTGCTGCTTTGTGAGCGCTTGTTCTGCGCTCACAGACGGGACAGACAGCGCGCAGCAACGCGCCTAATGATGTTTAAAAGATCCCAAAGCGCAAGTGCATCTTTTCAGACGAACTGCAAAAGAAATTTCCTCGTACCGAGCCATAGCTGGACTGGCCATCGGGCATTTGCGCAGTGGGCCGATGGTGATTTTTTGTTTTTACGGCCGATGGTTTTGTTGTTGTTGTTGTTTTGTAACGGTATAAACAATGAAAGGTGGTGGATTGGCCAGATGCTGGCCGGTGTGTAAAAATAACTCAGTTATTTGGTGGTGTCTATGGCGGAGCTTCCACAGAGGCCAGCAGGTGGATGAGTGTCAGGTGAACTGAACTTCAGGTAAGAAGTTATGACCTGCAGTCTATCTGGGTCAGATATAAACCAAGTTTAGGTGTAGTTTATTTTTGTTGTGCTGACATTTTACAGTCAGTTACAATAACTCGTACTGCGTACTAGCTAGCATGACGGAGTTTCTATACAGCTGGGCAGGTGCTATGATGTTACTGATAGTGATATGATATCGGTTTGGATATGTGGTGAGAGGGAAACATGAAGATGAAACCAGGAGATGTCCTTACTGAATCATCAGAGCTGAACAGGTGATGGAGAAACAGGTTTACCTTTTAGGTGACATGAATGAGTTGAAGGGAAGTTATGAACTGTTTCTGAGAGACAAATAACACCAGGATCCTTTTCTATGTAGCTGACAGCTGGTAACTGTGCAGGGGCGGGTCTAGCAAAGTTTTGCCAGGGGGCCAGGTAGGGCAAAGGGGGGCACAAAGAAATACTTTTCTTTCTTATTCTCATTTAAAATGTCTTGCTTTTAAAAAATAATTATCTGAAATGTATAGAATTCATACATATACCAACAAGACTGTGTACATCACTGTCACAACAGCGTTTGTTTTCATTCAAAGGCTTTATGGCTTATGCTAGCGGAGGAGATTATCCCCACTGCGAGAGTCACCACATTCCCAAACCAGAAACCGTGGATGGACAGATCGATCCGCACTGCAGTAAACGCCAGGACCGCCTCCTACAACGCGGGTCTCGCCACTGGCGATATGAGCGCCTACAAAGCGGCCTCATACGGCGTGCGGCGCGCGGTGAGAGATGCCAAACGCAGGTACCGGGAACGTGTGGAGTCCCGCTTCCACCAGGGCGACACACGGAGTATGTGGCACGGACTACGCACCATTACGGACTACAAAGCCAGGGACACTGCGCCGATCAACGCCGACTCTGCATTCACCAACGAGCTGAATCGGTTCTACGCCCGTTTCGAGGTTAGCCAGGCGGCTAATGCTATCTACCGCCTGACTACCGAGGACAGTGACGTCATCAGCGAGAGACCGGTGACCAGCATCGCGGAGCATGACGTCCGAGCGGCACTGAGGAGAGTGAACACAAGGAAAGCGGCGGGGCCAGACGGCATCACCGGCCGTCTGCTGCGCTGCTGTGCTGACCAGCTAGCAGGTGTGTTCACTTACATCTTCAACGAGTCCCTGGCGAAGTCTGTGGTCCCCACATGCTTCAAAAGATCCACCATCATCCCTGTGCCCAAGAACAGCAAACCCTCATCCCTGAACGATTACCGGCCAGTTGCACTGACCTCGGTAGTAATGAAGGTGTTTGAGAGGCTGCTGAAGAACATCATCTCCTCCTCCATCCCAGACACCACAGATCCGCTGCAGTTCGCCTACAGATCCAACAGATCCACAGAGGATGCCATCGCCCACGTCCTACACACCACTCTCAGCCACGTGGACAAGAAACAGGGTAACTATGTGCGAATGCTGTTTGTTGATTACAGTTCAGCGTTTAACACAATAGTGCCCTGCAGACTGTTCACAAAGCTGAGGGATCTGGGACTTAACAGCCGTCTGTGTGCATGGGTGTTGGACTTCCTCACTGGCAGAACTCAGGTGGTGAGGGTGGGCAGGTGCTTCTCCAACAGCATCACCATCAACACAGGAGCACCTCAGGGATGTGTCCTCTCGCCACTGCTCTACTCCCTCTACACTTCAGACTGTGTGGCCACCCATGGCTCCAACACCATTGTGAAGTTTGCTGACGACACAGTGGTGTTGGGTGCCATCTCCAACAACGATGAGGCGGCCTACATGGATGAAGTGAAGAATCTGGCATCATGGTGCCAGGACAACCACCTCCAGCTGAACGTCAGCAAGACCAAGGAGTGGAATTTTTGCACATGTCGAGGAGCGTGTCAGGCTACATTTCACTGTGTGTTATACTTGTATAACTATGCATGTGACAAATAATAAAGAACCTTGAACCTTGAACCTTATGGCTCCTATAATACCTGGTGGGCCGTTCTCTAGTCATAATGCCCTGGTCAACTTTTTGTCCCAGTCCAGCCCTCATACCAACCCAGTACTGGTAATTTTTAATGCAGATGAGGCATTATTTCCTTACCATTATTTAATTCCAGAGGTTTTTAAGTTATTTTTTTTGCACTTGTTGACTTGTAAAAGCCTATATGACATATTTTATTTCACAATTAATTAACCGCACAGAAAAGGCATTGTTTAAAGTGTCCTCTTTTTTGGAAATCAAAATATGGTCACCCTATGATTACTTCTCCAAGAAAGTAATCCCATTACTTTACTAATTACTTATTTTCAAAAGTAATTAGTTACTTTATTAATTAGTTACTTTATTACTTAGTTACATTTTAAAAACATGATACACAACCTGAATACGTAATAAAGCAATAGACCTTTCAGCCTAATTCTGTTTTTTCTGCAGAATCCATCATGTAAAATCGAATCAAATGAAAAAGTCTCTTTTTAAAACTTGTTTTATTAGTTTTAATCGTTTAACTTTATGCACATTGCATCAAGCAAAAATTTAATTATATGCAACTGTCTTTGACTTGGAGAAATTCTTTAACCTTTAAACCTATTTTCTACATATTCCAGCATATAAAATATTTTTTGTGTGTGTTTACACTCACTCTTTCAAATAGATGCAAGTAAAACAGCAAAAAATAAATAAAATCAAAGATTCAGCAGCACCAACTCCTGTCACCCTTAAGTCTTCTTTCACTTGTTTAGGAGGAGTGGGGTGGGTGGAGGTTTGCCCGGTGCTGCAGCGGTCATGTCAGTGGGGGGATCCGGGGGTTTCTTTGTGAATTTCACATTCCCTTGACACTGTGCTAGGTGCTTTCTCAGATTAGAAGTTTAATTTTTCGCTGTAGAAAGAAGTTTTCTTCCCATGCAGAGTTTACATCAGACGCTAATGTTTTTGTCACTTTTTACAGAATCAAATTCAAAGTAATGTCAGTACTTTCAAGCTTTAAACACTGCATGGTTGTACTCTCTCCCGCACTCCATATTATCCATTGTTGGTCTACACACGTCTGTTGCTGCCATGGACTTGCGTGCTTGCACGTCATTGTCACGAGACACTCTCCCAAACAATATCACGGTTTAGTAACGCAGCGTGCTTACGGGAAAGTAACAGTAATCTAATTACTTTTTTGGAACAGTAATCCCTTACTTTACTTGTTACTTGAAAAAAGTAATCGGATTCTCTGCACAAAAGACAAGACATAAAATTATTATTGGACGTTAATCCTCAGGCCCACAAGGACTGCATTAAAAACCGACTTCATTCTTTCGTGGATATCAGTGGATCAGGAACACTTCGAGAAATCACTGTCTATGATCACAGCTCACTGGAGGTTAAAGTTCTTATCCAGACAATGTCTTTTTCAGTGAAGGCCTTGCATATTTCAGCTTGACAATGTTAAACTGCATACTGTTACAACAGCATGGCTTTATAGTAGTAGAGTGAGGGTTGTGAGCTTTCAGACCTTTCCCCAGCTGAAACATTTGGAGCATCATGAAAAGAAAACACAATCACTACACTGTGACAATCAACTTTTATGTGGCGTGTGGCTGCCATCAAATTCAAAATCTTATTTATCTTAAAATTATGCATCAGTTTAAACAATTGATGTTTAAATATTTAACATCTGTATTTATGAGATTTGCAAACCATTACATTTTATTTTTATTTACATTTTACCCCAACTTTTGTGTGTTGTAAAACTACAAAAAAAAATACTTGAGTTTTTGAGTATTTTTTAGTGTTGGAATTGGAATTTTTAAAAAATGTGGAGTTGGGCCTTTTATGAATTCACAGATCCATATGGATATGCATGTTGCTTCTTTCTCTCAGCAATTTTACTATGTGTTGCTTTCCTGTCTGCCATGTTTGGGCTGATTTGTAGACAAACAGGGTCGTAGGTGTGGTACCTCTCTTGGCGATGGCCATGGCAGTGGCTTTTCCGATGCCACTGTTGGCTCCTGTTATCATAAAGGAACGTCCAGCCACAGACACCTCCAGGTCCTTCTCCACAAACCGCTTAGACGCTGATAAGAAGGCATTCCTGTAAAACATCAACACCTACAGCATTTCATATATATACCAGCTGCCTGCTTATTTGCTTATTTGCTTATTTGCTGCTTATTTGCTGCTGCCATCAGATGCTGCCTCTGTGTTTGAGGGGTGAGTGTTTGAGATCATCCTGCTGACTGTAAATGTCCTCACAGCTTTACTGTACAGATACAATGAAGGAAAGTGTGTGCCTGGCATCGTCTCTGTCAAGGAGAGGTTTGGGATGAGAGTGATGGCGGTGACAACAGCAGTCATTTATGAGTATGCGTGTGTCTAAGCGTGTGTGCCACCAAGGACCTCAATTCCCCCCATTGTTAAGGGCGGTCAAAGTGGGGCATAAAGGGGACAGGCAGAGAGAGAATTACTGAGGTTAAATGCCTGCTCTGTTCGATGGTGTCATGCAGAGAGCTATTAGTGCAGGGTCAGAGCGGGTTGTCGGGCAGCTCTCTGGGAGAATAAGATAACACAGAACAAAGGAGAGAAGGGAAACAATCACGAAAGCACCTCTTCAAAACACTTGGCTTGCTGTGTACTGATGAGGAAAGGCATCTCGGGGCTGCAATAGATCACATAAGACTGATAAAGCTCTTAGAGCCCTGTTATTGTTCAAAAACTGAGTTATGGTCCTACAAACCTCTTGCTTAGTCACTATAAAGTGTACACTGATTCACAAATCTGTGATGTTCAGGGGTCTGTTGCTAAAACCTTCCATCTGTGATCATAAACCACAACTTAAGTCTGCAGCCTCATTTTCACACTTTCAAATGTCAAACATCAAAATTGATCATTAAGATAATACTGTAACATAGTAATACATAGTGTGCTGTAACACTTACAGTTAATTCACAGAAATGTACATTCACTTTAACATTAGGAAGCATTTAGCAGCAGCCACCCTTAATCTATTCATACTTTACACTGCTTTCAGTGGGCGTTTCTTACTGTCACCATGGTTTTGAGTAATTATAGTTTTGTATTTTCTTATTAGTTTTTATTTTTATTTCTTTTTTAATTCAGTTTAATTTCAGTTAGCTTCCAGAGTGTTTTTTTTGTTTCAGTTTACTTTGTATTGTTAGAAAATGCTTGGTTTGGATAATTTTTTTTATTAGTTTCAGTGTTAGTTTTAGTCTTTATGAATTTATTTTTTTTACACCAAATGTCAGAGGTAAGGGTTGTTCAAATCAATTTAGATATTACAATATAAACAGAACTTTTTGAAAACAGTCGACACAAAAGCTCTTGCACACATCCAAAGCCTCAATAAAAACGTCCATCAAACCCTCATCAGGCAGTTTGTGATACCAAATTTTACTATTAAACTTTAGTTAGTTTGAATGCTTTCAAAGGTCTGGTTATCATTTTTATTTTAGTTAACTAAAAAGGTTTTATTCACATTTAAGTTGATTATAATAAGCTGGCTATAAATAGTTTACCATCAACTTTCAGTCATTCAGTTATAAGAAAAGTCTGAGTGCTGATCCTCCACACAAACACACACACTACTGAGGATGCACAGCAGGACAGTCACAGACTCTCTCCGGCTCCCACAGCGCACACACAACAGGACAAATGTCTTACCTGGTGAACTCAGTCACTCCCTTCAGGAACCAGGCGGAGTTGCGGTACAGAGACATGTTGCTGCTCTGGAAGCCTCTCGCTGTGCGCCGCTCACTTCTCCAGCTTTTACCGTGGACCAAAACCACGTGTAGCTCGTGAATAAACATTAGCGGCCGCCCAGCGGCAGCACTAAGACATTACACCAGCGGACAGTAACGCTTTACCCTAACCCTAACCCTAAAAACCCCATCCCCCCAACTGGAAGACAGTAAGAGGCCTCGAGTGAAATACTCAACATAAAATATTAAAATTTCAATTCAATGTTATTTACACAAAACCCCAATAATAATTATTTCAAGGCACTTTATATTGTAGGTCTTAGTGAACCCTCTAACAGTCGGAGGACCCCCTGTGCGCAAGCACTTGGCAACAGTAGTAAGAAAAACTACAAATTAAAAAAAAAAAAAAAAAACTAACTACAAGATTTATCAAAAATGACAGTTTTAAGCCTAATCTTAAAAGTAGAGAGGATGTCTGTGTCACAAATCCAAATTGGGAGCTGGTACCACAACAGAGAGCTCTGAAAGCTGAAGGCTCTGTTTCCCATTTTGCTTTTAAATGGGAAGCATTTAAAAGATTAATAGATCACTTCCAGAGTGAAGTGATCTATTGGGGTAATACAAGACGGTGATGCTTAAAGAAATTGTAAATATACACGAAAATATAAAATAGAAATATACAATAACCCCCCCCCCCCACAAAGACATAGGTTACCAAGCAGTCATCATGAATTCCGCTAACTGATAGCTAGCCAAAAAAAAGCTAGTTCTTTCAATTTACAGTTAGGTTTAAGGTAGCCGTGTTCAAAGGGGAAAAACGTCTGATAAGTTAATAATACTGAGGAGTTGCATTAGTTGATACTAAGGAGAAAAAAAATACACAACAATTATGAGACAAAAGTCTGACAAAAAAACCCCAACTGACAGCCTGCTACAGAAACAAAGAACTATGACATTTAGCTATAAGTTAAAATGCTGATTTAAAAGGAAAATATAACTGAAACTGAAACAGAAGCCATAGTTTTAGCTTTTCTCTTATATTTGTGATTGAGTGACCGCAAACTTTGCTTGACACTGTTGCAGTATGTAACAGAGGCTGCAGCTTACATTTCCCACCAGGCTGAAGTGTACTGTATACCCCACCTGCAGCCCTCTGCCTGCTCACCTGTCTGAGTGCGCCAATCAGCAGCTGCAGAGTAGCAGGGCGCGGCTCTTGGCTGGAAGAAGGTGGGAGCGGCAAGGATTTCTGGGTAGATGAACAATGTCGCTACACTTGAGAGTGCACACGATCCTGCAGTAAGTGAGAGTACTGGGATTCTGCGATTACAGGGCTTAATTACAGGGCTACAGGGTTTCATTTGGGCGGCTTACAAAATGGTAAGTAACCTGTGCCCATGTACTGAGGTGGCTCTATCCGCTTATAGGCAATGAAATGCATCAAATTATTGGCTCAGTGTATCCAAATTATTGTTTGTGTGTGTTGTTTGCTTCGTTCCTTTTTTAACCTGAGATCACCAGATTGTAGGTTATTTGGATTTGTATATTATAGCTGTATAATCAGTTAATAGCAAGAATTTCCTCGTTCAGAGGTCATGAAATCGGTAGGCATGGCCCAAACGTTTTTAAGAAGTGGAAATTAGAGGAGAAAAAATTGTGTGAGCCCTCTCCTCCTCATGTTAGGATAACTAGACTTTGGGTAAAGCCCAGATCCAGTCAGACAAGTAAATGAATGCAAATCTGTGGTGCTTGAGTTTCTTTGGTATTTACACAGCATAGAAAATAATTGCATCAGGGTTAAAAAGTGTCTGATTCAGCAAGTATTGTTCCACACATGGCTATTTTTACTCCACATGTTCTCATAGTCACCTTGTTGCAGGTAGAAGAAATGCTTTGTGCAGCTACACCCCAGGGCAAAGAGCTTTCATTAATTGCTGTTGCACAACACAACCACTATATTTACTGTGTTATTGCACTCAAAGGTGATTTAGAGGTGTTATGTCTCCCTAGTGATCTTTACACATGTCTAGTTGGCAAATGTAATTGCGGTTTGGCACAGCCACATGCAAAGGCAGGTATTACCGTTCACTGCTTCGCTCTATGTTTGTGTTTCTCTGAAAAGCTACACATTAACCACTTTTTAGCTACAAGCAATGTGTTTGCAGGGCTAAAAATGACTAAACCAAAGTCACTGTTTTCTGCTCTTCCATCCGCTTTACCTTCAGATGCGCTTTCTGTTGCTGTTCAGTCGACAGGGGAAGCTGCGACTGCAGAAATGGTTCACGCCATTAACAGACCGGGAGAAAAAGAAGGTGATCCGGGACATGATGATGCTAGTGTTGGCTCGTCCGCCACGTTCCTGCAACTTTCTCCAATGGAGGGACCTCAAGATAGTTTACAAGAGGTGGCGGCACAACACACGGCTCTTTATTGCTTAATGGTTAACGTGCATGTTGCCTTTGCTCATACTTCAAAATTGCACACAGAGCGAACACACTTGTTATCAGCAGATAACGTCAAGATCTAGATAAACACACAGATCACAGATGACCTAGATTACAGGTGGGGAACACAGTCCAATAAGGAAAGATTTTTTCTATATGATGCCTTTAATGCCACATTTGTATTGAGACTGGGCTTTATGGTAAATGTTGAGAAATTCACAATAGATCCAGTAGTTATGGAAAAGAACGGACAAGAGCTGTTAAAACATCTACACATGCTGTATTTATTTGGAGGTTCTTCACCTTTCTTTTGTTTGATATGATTTCTGTCCTGGAAAGATGCAACCAATCACACTGATGTTGAAAGCACACCCTCTTTCACTTCTAAGATTTTACATATCAAGGCACATTACACGTCATTATTTACTTAACAAACACTATGCAGATTCTCTCTCTCTCTGTCGCCTGTAGCAGCAATAATTTGAAATAATGGCTTTCTGTGTGGCTTTATTAGTGTCACACATTGTTGAGGAGGATTTTGGCCCAATAACCGGCTCAACCCCTGAGCTACAACCACCCACTGCTTATCTGAATCATATAAGCTCATCTAAACTACCATAGGGTAAGAGGCAGGATACACCTTGAACAGGTCTCTAGTGTGCACCACCCCCAAACCCCACCCCTGTGCATTACAGCCATATATCGCCACTCCAGTCTTGTCTGTCAAAAGGACATTGTTTGACAAGTGTTGTGGTTTGTCCAGGCAGAACTTTGCAAACCTAAGTTGTGCTGCCATGTTCTTTTTAGAGAGAAGAGGCTTTCTCCTAAAAAACCTTCCAAATAAAACATACTTGTTCTTTCTAGTATCTTTCTTATTGCATTGACCTGAACTTTGATATTTAAAGTTAAATGCCTGTAGAGTCTGAGATGTAGCTCTTGGTTTGTTTTTTTTTTGCAGTTTCTGGCCTATCAAGACTGATGAATTTCATTTCAACACTTAAAGTGCTTCTGCTGTCTCTCTGATGGACTTGTTTGTTTTTGCTGTCCAATGATGACATGTTTCACTTGCATCTTGAGAGATTATTTGATTGCATGTCATGGCTTCGCAGCCAAAGTTCCCAAATGCAAATTTATCTTGGAACCAACTCTTTTACCTTATTCACTGGTGAAGAAACAACAAGGAAATAAACTAACATGTGTCCATGAAGCACCTTACTGGTCAGTTGTCTAGTTAACTTTAGTTAGAAAAGAAGTTACTTCATATACTGCACAGGACCCACAAACTCCCAGGCCTCTGGTAGAGGAACCAAGCTTAAATACATATATACATATTCAATTCAATTCAATTTTATTTATATAGCGCCAAATCACAACAAAAGTCGCCTCAAGGCGCTTCATAGATACAAAGAAAAACCCAACAATCATATGACCCCCTATGAGCAAG
>NW_024582616.1:7548-26370 GCF_018398535.1 Haplochromis burtoni | reverse complement strand
GCATAGCAGTGAAAATGTATGCTATGTCTTCTAATGACGCTGCCTACACTGAAAAAAAGGGATTGGCCAGCTCTTGGATTTACATGAGCATCTTGCGTGTATTTAACACAATTGCCTCATGCTTTAAAGTTAAGTGTAACTACATAGTGTAGAAACTACATGATATGCAGAGAGGCTAGATTAAATTGTTTATATCATGTTCAAGTGAAGTAAGTCAATAATATATCAATGTTAAATCCCACTACACTGCACGGGTTTCAGACTCGCGCTCTTTAGATCGTGGTTTCAGGAAGGCATCCATCTCAGTCAAGTCGAGCAGCCACCTCTACTGTTTTTTAGTATACCAAAAAAAGTAAGTTGGGTGGTTGTTACATTAAAAAAGCCTAACTTGTAATTTGAACACAATAATTTCATGTTTCTATGAACGTAATTAAATCATGAAGAATCTGTACGAAATTCAACAACTTAATTTGTTCTTGTTGAGATGAGCTGATACAATCTAGTGAGAGTGGTTAGTTGCTGAACTCATGAAATTCACAAGATCGCACAAGATTTCAAACTGCAGGAGTTATAAGAGGCACTACACACCCACCACGTGCATGCTATTGCTATTTATTGTGTATTATTACAAAAACAAAACAATTCTGCATCAAATACAGGAAATCATAGCTTTCCTACATTTCCTAGATTGTTGGCATGGTGGTTAGTGCTGTTGCTTCACAGTAAGAAGGTCCTGTGTTCAAATCCACATTCTGGCTAGTTTGCAGTTTCACTCTGGGTATTCTGGTTTCCTCCCGCAGTTAAAAGTCATGGAGTTATTAGAGTTAGGGTTAACTGGTGATTCTAAATTACCTGTGAATGTAAGCGTAAATGGTTGTTTGTTTCTATGTGATAGACTGGTCAGCTGTCCAGGGTGTACCGTGCCTTGTAACCTATCACTTCAGGGTTTTTTCCCAGCCCTCCTGCAATCAGGATAAGGATAGAAGGATGGTATTGTTGAAGACCCATTCAATTTTTATGGTAACCAGGATCTAGACTTTGTTGAACATTATGTAATATGAAGACAGCATGTAGTATTTAAGTGACCAAGTAGTATTGGGGTAAAAGTTATTGAATACTGTTGAAATAAAATGACAAAATTGTGAAGGATTAAAATATTCCAAGAGCTCAACTTACTTCTTCTGAACATGTTTCAATTGCGTTTTATGAACACAAAATGCACAGGTTTATTGAATATGAAAAAGTTGTGTTGATTTAACTCAGTTGTTTAAGTTTCTGCCAAAGCAAAACCAATGTCCATTATTGAATCAAATAAATCCAACATGGGCTTTTTTTCAGTGTAAGGGAAGCATGTATAATGTAAACAGAATTGGTCCTAGCACTGAACCCTGTGGAACTCCATAATTAACCTCAGTGTGTGAAGAGGACTCTCCATTTACATGTACAAATTGGAGATCTATTAGATACATATACATATATATATTGTTGGGTCTGTGTTTCCACAAGCCCAGCTACGCCTCCGAACTAAGACCTTACAAATTTAAATGGTAAATGGCCTGCATTTGTATAGCGCTTTTCTAGTCCATAGGACCCCAAAGCGCTTTACACTACATTCAGTCATCCACCCATTCACACATTCACACACTGGCGATAGCAAGCTACATTGTAGCCACAGCCACCCGGGCTGATAGAGGCGAGGCTGCCGGACACAGGCGCCACCGGGCCCTCTGACCACCACCAGTAGGCAAACACGGGGGCAAACACGGGGTTAGTATCTTGCCCAAGGATATTTGGCATGCAGCCAGGATGCAGCCTGGGATCGAACCACCGACCTTCTGATTAGTGGCTGACCTGCTCTGCCACCTGAGCTACAGCCACCCCGTTGTGTTAAGAAACACAATGACACATTCAACAATTAGACTTATCATATATATATATGTATTTTTATATTTCACCATATTGTATTGCATTCTTGTTTTATGACAACATTGTAAAAATGATCACAATAAGCTTTTCTCTTCCTCCACTGCAGGTATGCCAGCCTGTACTTCTGTGCTGGTCTGGAGGACAAGGATAATGAGCTGCTTGCCCTCGAGGTGCTGCACAGATATGTTGAGTTGCTGGACAAATACTTTGGAAACGTAAGTAGAGTTGGATGCCATGGCCTACAACAATTCAGAGGTTGTTAAGGGGCTCTTTTTAAACATCATCCATCTTTCTCAGTTGTCCCTGCACCTCTGCTAAGATGTTCTCAATTATTTTGGCTAATAACAGCTCTGCACAGGTTGACCTAAGTCACCAGTGTTATACTGGGAGTTATGCAAGCCTCTCAAAATTCTTCTCAAATATTGAAAAGATACAGCCACCGTGTATGGACTCAAGTATGTGATTGTTGGACACCCTGACTACTGGCATTTTTTCTCACTCAGGCTAAATTGGTTCAGCTTTTTTATACATTGGGTGATGTCAGGTGGCAGGCCCTGGCTCACAGCCTGTGTTCAACTTCTGCACATAGATACAGATATGTTGAATGGAAGTTGAGTGCACTTTATGTAGCTCTATCAACTTCAGTTCAGACCCCTTGATTAGGTTAAAGGAGCTTAGTCTAAAAATCAAGTACACAGAGTCACTGTGGGTGCCTTTTTAGGTGAAACAGTGCAATGTGGGTTTTTTTTTCATGGTGAGGACAGTAAAAACTCCCTTGCTCAAGCTTGTCAGACTCCCTCTAGTGTCTGTAATCTGTCGCTGCTTCAAAACACTTTGAAGCACTCCTGATTTGACTAGACTTAGAAATCAGCTGAACCTTCTTATTTACAAAAACCAGCCAATGAGAACGAGTGGTTTGCGTTCTCAATGCAAAACACTGGGAGGTTAATTTGTTTGGGAAACAAACTGGCTTGACAACAATATATAAAAGTCTGCATATATGTATTTATTTTTCCTTGTAATTCTTTCTTTCTTTCATATATTTGCAATTTCTTTCTAAAATTTAATGAAATTTAATTGGTGGTTTCATCCACTTAATAACACTTAAATAACTAAATGAGTATCATTTAAAAAATAAACTGATAGTTAATTAAACTTGAGTTTGTAGTTTGAGAGACATAGATGTTTATTGATCGGTAAAGAGTTGGTTTGTAAAACATGTATCAACATTATCTAAATGGTTACAGTCACAGCTGATGTTCATAACACATTTTTTCAGGAGTGCATACAGATGAGAGCAAAATGATCACCCACCTATGAAATTTTAAGTTTTTATCAAATTGTTTTTGTAATATTTAAAATGTACATTCCATATTCCATAATAGTTATTGTGTACAACAGTATGTAATTCACAGAGTTATTTTTTGTACACACCCTAATGATTTAAGCTGATTGCAAATGATTCATTAACATTATTATCGTTTGATTGTTTATGGTAAAACAACTATTCAGTGAAGTGTTATGAGATGTATTCATTTCTCTGATCTGATGCATGCTGTGTCGTTCTTTTTCAGGTGTGTGAGCTGGATATTATTTTCAACTTCGAGAAGGCTTACTTCATCCTGGATGAATTCCTCATGGGAGGAGAGATCTTAGAAACCTCCAAACTGGCCGTGGGTGTGTCTATGGAGGAGGCCGACACACTCCAAGAGGTATATTAAGCTTTTGTCAAACATTTAGCTAGTGCAAGCTTTGCCCTGACTCTTTGAAAATTCATTCTTGTGACTCTTATGTCACCACAGACGATGGAAGAATACATGAGCAAACCTGCCTACTGAGCCAAGAGAGGACGGCGGATGGTTCACATTTGAAAGCATGAAGCGAGATGTTTATCACTTGGCAGTAAAGACTCTTTCAGGGTAGTGCTGTGGTCATACAACAACCACAAACCTGGTGATATTTTGACTCAGGTGTGAAAAATAGTAATGATGTTTGCATCTGTAAGTGCCTTTGAAGGCTCATATTTATTAATCTCAGGGTTTCGTGACAGGTAAGTGACTGAAATGAGCCAATATCACCTTTTTCACTTAGTATTAGTTGTTTTGTGACTTTATTATATGTTAAGACCGATGCTTTGTGTGGTGGTGAGCAAATGGAGAAACACTAGACAGTAAGGAAAAAAATAAAGTCAATGCTTTATTTACCTCAGCTATGTCACATATGACCACATTTAAGAAAGAATTACCAAAAAAAAACACAAGTGAATCTAAAGGATCCAACACTGGTTTTGATTGTGTGTGCGTTGAAATGTAAGGCTGGTGAGACACGTGTACTCATTAAGTGTTGTTTGAGCAACCAAGTCATCTGGAAAAAAACAAAAAGAAAAACATCAAGAGAATGTCTGAACACTTACATTTCTGCTAATAAACAGGAACGGTTGTAAACCTACAGAATAACTAAAGTTGACTGCATGTTTTATTCTTCAAAATACTTTATTTTTCTTCCTTCCACCAAAACAATAGAGAATTATGTATATATATCTACAGCCTGATTTATATTCCCGGGGCAGTTTTGGCATCGCTTTCCTCAGTTTCTGGGTTCAGATAGCTCAGCAGTTTCATCATTGCCTCATTCTCTAAGCCTTGCATTTGAGCGTTACTGCCCCTCTCGTCACCCTCAGACAGTTTCTTTTCCTTTGGGCTATTATCTGAATCCATTTGATCAAAATATTCCTCCATGGCCTTTTCAAAAGAGCCTGTTGCGCTCTGGCCAGCTTCCTCCCGCTTTTGACTCGCCTTGTTGTTCCTGTACGCAGGTTTGGGATACTGTGCCAACATCTGAGCAGCTAGATATGCTGCCAGTTCATCCTCATCCACGGTGTCATCGTAGTCATCTTTGAAAGTGCTGGGAAGGCGCCTTTGCGTGGGAGTGGATTCCCCAAACACTCCCGTAGGCTGACTGTGAAGTCGTGACAGTGAGCCTCTGTGGTGCTTCTGCTTCCTGATGGGATTCTCCGCAGCTCCCAGCCCCAGGATTTTAAGGATCTCTTCCGTTCTTAGCTCCTCTGGGGTCTTTTGCGGATAAGGCAGCCGTCTGTTGTAGAATTTTTCCTGAGGAATGGTGTTTATCTTCTTTGAGGATATCTTAGAGAGCGTAGTTTCTCCTCTGGCTAAACCATTGCTCTTTTGCGACTTGTCCTGATTCGTCAAGTCTCCTGTTTTCAGCATGTCCAACAGGTCTTCGGGTGGGATCTGGTATTTTTGGGAGATCTGAATGAGTTTGTAGATGACCCGTGGATCTATGTTATCTCTGTACTGACTCTGAGCCACCATCCTCACCGCCCTCTCTCTTTCCTCTTCCTCCTCCAGCTCTCTTTTCTGCTCTTCCTCTTCCGTTTTCTCCAGCACCTTCAGGAGGTAGTAGTCCACCAGATTTCCTGCATCATCCAGATCTTTTGACCTTTTAACGGGGTACCCTTCACCATCCTCCTCCTCCTCATCTTCATCCGCATCAGCCCCTTCGTCATTGTTGTCGATGTAATCGAGCCCTCTGTAAGCCTCATATTTGTTCTGCCTCTCCTCCTGCTCGTCTTCCTCTTCCCGTCCTTCTAGTGGACCCCAGTCTGTCAGATCCCCTCCTATATCGTCATACGCTGCATTCCTCGCATTAAACAGATCTTCATCTACATCATCCTTCTCCATGTTGTCCTCCTCATCTAAGCGTTTATGTGTGGTCTTTGGGCTGGTCAGCTTGTCAAGTTCATCAAAAACAGACTGCAGCGTGGCTAGGTTCTGAGGTGTGTACTTCTCCTCCACATTCTCATTGGTACGTTTGTATGGGCTGTCATGCTCCAGCCCCTCCTCGTCCTCTTCCTCATCCCCCTCACCTTCCTCCTCATCCTCAAACATTAAGGGCAGCTTCTTGTGAGGCGTGATGCTCTGTTGTTTCTGCTGCACGTACACCCTGTGCTTCATGTCTGTCCTCTCTGCGCTGGGACGAAGCAGAGCAGGCTTGGAGGCCTCCGTCTGCTGGAGCGTGCTGAGCACAGCCTGCAGCAGCTCTTCACTCTTATCCTCCCTTCCTTCCTCGTCCTCCTCTTCCTCATCTTTGCTCTGTGTAGGGTTGGAAGCAAGCCTCACCATGGCACGCAGCTTCTCAGCATCATCCATGTGGCCAGCATCGGCAGCTGGAGTGAGAGGAGGCTCCACATTGGTTCTTTGACGGAGGCTCTCAATGAACTCCAAGGCTTTCAGCATATCTGCGTTAGGAACCTGGTGGACATTCCTACTCTCTGATTCACTTCCACGAAGTCTATGCGCCCTCAGTGAAGCCCCATGAATGCTGGAGGAACTGAGGAAGAGAAGGAGCAAGAGGAGGTTGGCAAAACAGACAAGGAAAGGTTTGCCTGTGGCAGAGGTCTCAGGGAGTGACGACATGGTGACGCCTGTAGATGAAAGACAAAAGAAGCACATGTCAGCTCTGACCTTTACACGGTTATACCTAACAGGTTCTCAGTGGTTACCGCTCTGGCATTTCTAAAATGCCTTCTGCTGTCATTGTCAATTTAAATGTCTGCTTTGATGATAACAGCGCAAACCACAGTGACATCTTTGGCGACAGTGAGTCCATTTGTTTGTCTGTGACAGGGATGACTGGTGCTCTGATGGAAACCAGGTCAAACACCTTGGAATAAATGTGAAATGTCAGGGAAGAAACTATTAAATTACTGTTAGCCTTTTACATCCGCTCTGCTCTGCTGTAGTTAGAATCAGGGAGGGCGTGGGAGCGGTGGTGGGGCTCCCACTAAATATGATTGCCCTCCTAAATGTCATCTACCCCCACCCTTAGTAGGCTACATTTACAGAAGTACTTACAGATTTAAAGATTTTGGCCTCATTCACTCCTATTTCAGACTGTATTCTACTGAATTTGGGAAACAAATACTGCACTTCATACTTCATACCATTTTTTAAATTAACAAAAAATCCTGAAGACAGACAGAAGATTGAATTGTTTATTTTATTTTATTAACCTGACACATTTCAAGTGTATGTTAATATATTTTTTACAAAGTAAAAATACGTAGTAGCCGTGACTCTGAGTGTAAATCACTGTGCAGGTCAGACACTGTTTGTTTTCCCTCGCTGATATTTGGAGATCACACTGGAATGTGCCGCCTGTTCGCCAGCAGCGGAACAGCAGCGGGAACAGCAGCGCCTTCCAGCTCCCGTCTAAAATCTCATTAGACATCGAATTGCTGCTCTCCGTGAGTCACGGCCCTTGTTGTCAAGGTAACCCGGTAGGGCTGATGTTCCCATGGAATCTCTCCTTTAGCCCGAAAACCTCTGAACAACAATTTTTTTGCATTTTCTGACCTTTTTATTTTTCGAACTTTTAAGTCCGCGCATAAATGTCAGCGTTCATTAAATCATACTTACAGAATAATTTTATTTCTTTCATTTCATTTCTCTCACTAAGACAAGAATTGTGTCTCAGTGAGAGAAATAATAAGGACATAGAGAATAACAGAGAATAATAAGAACACGAGAAAAGACCAGAAGTGCTACGGCATCACAAGCACCATATTTACGTCTCCATCGGTTCTTCAAAGCTACATTTAACTTGCTCGAACTTCAGCAAATATTATGGTTAGACTAATGTTTACATTTGCAGCACTAAAAGTTACACTTAAAAGCCACAGAGGCTCCGAAAATAACCTGGAGCGGCGCGAGAACAAAGACACTCTGCGACCAACACAACCTCTGCTCCTCAACATCTGTAGCGGCGCATCAGGTTGGCAAAAAAACGAAGCTCTTTTTAAACGACTGAAAAGCCCGCTCTCTGTTCGCGGCGAGAAAAGAGAAAAGCGCGTGCGTTAGACGGCATGAGCACAAACAACAGATAGCTCACCTCTGGAGTTCAGTTTCTGCCGAGGGTCGGGAGTGAGCTGAGCATCTCTCTGCCTCGCGGTGCGAGTCTGGATTTCAGGACCGCGGAAAGCTCCTCGCGCTATTAGAGGAACCACCTGACTCGTGCGTCAGAGAGCCAGGAGATACGCAACACACCCACGCGCACGAGTTCACTTACATTAAAAACGCCCAGCACGCGCACGCGGGTATTTCATTTGAGGCAGCCAAACAAAAGTGCTTCTGTCTCTAAATACGGACTGAAATTAGTTCGTGCAGCCATCATCACAGCTTATAATAGAGATGCATAAAGCCCGTATTTATAGGGCTGCCCGGGGTATCACAGAGCGCGACTCAGGCGGTGTTTGAAATTCAGTTTCCTCTGAGAAACCTTATTGTTGTTGTTCAGATGTGGTGGAGGAGGAAGACCAAGCTGTTTACACTAACTCACCTTTTGAGGGTCCATTCACCGTTAAAATCCTAAATGATAGGGACTAAATGAAATCAGAATGTATGAGTTACCGTGTGCCTGCGCTGATTATATAGTGCGCTTATAGTGTGTTTACCAACAGAAAGTGTTGAATGGCTGCTGTCATTGTGTCTCTGCTGTCGCACAGAGGGACGGAGACAGTTAAAAGTCCACCGATGACTCACATACGGACTCCGCCAAAGCCAGAGACGGGCGGGGTGACAGAGGGACTGCGGAGGTGTGCGTGTGTGTGTGTGTGTGTGTGTGTGTGTGTGTGTGTGTGTGTGTGTGTGTGTGTCTGTGTGTGTGTGTGGTGAGAGAGAGAGAAGAGAGAGAGAGAGAGAGAGAGGGAGAGAGAAGAGAGAGAGAGAGAGAGAGAGAGAGAGAGAAGAGAGAGAGAAGAGAGAGAGAGAGAGAGAGAGAGAGAGAGAGAGAGAGAAGAGAGAGAGGAGAGAAAAAAAGAGAAAGAAAGAGAGAGAGAGAGAAAGAGAGAGAGAGAGAGAGAGAGAGAGAGAGAGAGAGAGAGAGAAAGGGAGAGAGAGAGTGCCGTCAACCAGCGTGCACTATGATCTCTATTTATTTTTGGCTGCCTGTCAAATCTTGTCTATTATAAATCTGTGTGTGCGTGCGTGTGTGTGCAGTGCTTGCAGTTTCATTCATAAATCCACTGCTTTGCTGCGTTTGATTTCAGTTCTGGCTATCCTCCACTGACCGGGCTGTCTGACATTCAGTGGAGCTTTTCTTGTTTTTTCGCTTTGTCACAGCTGCAGTAAAACGGTTCTCTGGGTTTTTCAGCATCCTCACAGTCCTTCCTCACAATGACTCACAAAGCCTGACACAATGTAAACAAATTAATGTGATTTAAAAAGCCCAATTCTTCTTCTTCTTTTTTTTTTGGTAAAACATTTGTCAGCACTTCCATTTTCAAGCTTTTCAAAACATTATACAATCTGCCTTAAAACCCTTTTGTGTTTAAAATGTGTATGTACATGGGGTGGGAACTGATGAGTCATACAGCATCTTTTCCCATTCATTAAGGAACTTTAGAGGCTCACTGTTGTCACATTCACAACTTTTAGAAGACACTGTCAGGTCAGGGCCAAGGGAGTAAAAGAGAACCAGGACAAAAGAGCTAATTTTTATCTCATGCCTCCTTCAGCCTAATTACACCCTCCCTCATGGATAACACGCACACATGCACCCATCCACACACTGTGCCACTTTTGTACTGATAAAGCCCGAGCTGTCTGACTAATTGCTTGTGGTTGTGTCCGTGGAAAGATTACTGGTAAACAGAAACCAATTACAGCTCAGTTCCGCTCCCATTTCCACCGCCTGTCCACTGAAAAAGACAAAGTGCTTTCTCAGGTCAGATGACAAGTTTCTCATTGGCAATTAGAATTTCCTTTTTTTCATACAGCTGTGTTATGTCACACTTTTTCAAAATGGTAATTTATTTATGTCGTTTGTAACGTGGTGAATGTGAAACTTTTTCAAGCACAGGATTGACTTTGCCGCACTGACTTCTAGCTCAGGTTGCAGTCTCATTACACATTATGTAAAATAATTGGGCTGAGTCTTTGTTACAGCCGTCTCTCACAAGGGCGATTAAGTTTATTCTGGCGAACAGAAACTTAAGTGAAGAGGAAGTTTAGAAGGTTCTCTTTTACTTTAGTTTGAATAAAGATGGAAAATAGTAGGCATATAATAATATATTATCACTTCTACTTCTTATTTTTTTCTTTGATTCTAGTGACTTTACAAAACAGTTCAAAGTGATATTTATTTTTCTTATACTTGACCTTGATGCAGCCCTTCACTTCATTCACTGTCTGAAACAAGCAGCAAGTTGTATCAATTATTTTATTTTATGTTTATTTCTGTAGAGACCACTGCGCTGATTGTAACTAACCAAAAGGATCTTGAGCTGGACATGTTAAGATTATCGCTGGGAGTCACCAGAATGAAAAGGATTAGAAATGAGTACATAAAAGGAATACAGAAGGACAGCTCAGGTTGAGTAGGTTGGAGACAAAGTTAGAGAGGGAATGCTGAGATGGTTTGGACATATGCAGAGGAGGGACATATCAGACAAAGGATATAAAGATGGACTGCCACCAGGCAGGAGGAAAAAAGGAGGATCACAGAAGAGGTTAATGGATGTAGTGAAGGAGGACATTCAGAGGGGTGGTGTGACAGAGGAGGATGCTGGTTTGGATGAGATGGAGGCAGATGGTCCACTGTGGTGACCCGCTAAAGGGAGCAGCTCAAAGCAGAAGAAAAACAGACAAGCATGTACCATGCAACATACCACAGCATTCATAGCCTAAGCTAGTTAGGTTTTTCTAACTAAAAAAAAAAGCCAAAAACAAACCACTTTTCCACAAATGCTGAGTGCACAACATGATTACAACTATTACTGCTGCTTTGGGCAGTAGGTATTTATCGGTATATATAAGGTATTTAATGCTAAAATCTTAAGCTCTCACAAATGTCAAATCCTAAACATTAAAGGTGCATCAAGATATTCAGCTAGATTTTTCAAATGTAACTGAAAGTTTTTAACATTCAGCTACTGGGACAGTCTGAGACGTACTATCTTCAAGATTTATATTTTTGGCTGACTCATCGTTGTACCTTTGCAAGTCAAGTCATTTAATAGTTCAGAAGATTAGAAAGAAATCTTGAATGGATGGAGAATTTCTTGTTTATTTGAGCTATTTATTCCTTTAACTCAATGAATGCAGTATATGGCCTTATATATTACATTACACAAGGAAACTACAGAATAACTACAATGTGTAAACTGGACAGTAAAAGACCTGGTGATGCCATCAGGCGTATGGTGGAGTGTAAAAATCAGCAATTAAAGCCAAAATGGAAAAATAAAAAGCTTTAAATTAGATGTCACAGACAGTGGGCAAAACAAAGAACCTCTGTCTGTCAGATTCTTAAATGTTGCTAAATCCTGATTGGTGTACATATGTAAGTTACATCACCTTTTGTAAGCTGAGCCCACCCCCTTCAAACAGTACAACAGGACTTAAACCGCTTCTAGAAATGAACCTAAACTGCTCTAAATGTGGCAAAAATGTTGCATTTACAGGCTCCCGCTGCTCATGTAAACCAAATGACTGAGAAAATGTGTTGAATATAGTAGGTATGGTGTTTGTGTGTGTGCCTTATAATGTTTGAGGGCACCTCTCTTCTTTTGTGCCTTTCCTTTCTGTGCGTTTGTCTCCTGGCGACTGACCGGCTGCTCTCCATTCATTACTACTGAGGCCAGCAGCCAATAATTCAGCTCCGTAACTCAGGTTTTCAGAAGCTTGGCAGGCACAATGTAGAGAGAGCGAGCGAGAGAGGCAGAGGGAGTGGTTGTGAATGGGACTTTGACGTCAGCCTCCCCTCTCTCCGGTCGATTATGTGTGTATCTGTGTGTGTCTCTGTGTGTGAATAGGTGAGACGCATCAGTTTTTTGGTCTTTATTGAAATGCATGATGTGGCACCAGAGTGTGTTCAGAGTCTCTCCAAGGCATTTTACAACACACCGGGGCAGACATACAAAATGTCCCTCACCACATGTGTCACCTTTCTCTGAAATGATGGAAACAATGAAGTCA
This sequence comes from Haplochromis burtoni, assembly GCF_018398535.1. NCBI lineage: Eukaryota > Metazoa > Chordata > Actinopteri > Cichliformes > Cichlidae > Haplochromis > Haplochromis burtoni. The sequence continues at coordinate 14,449 of NW_024582616.1, read as the reverse complement.
TTGAAACAGAACGTTTACAGCCTGCACATCTGCCTGGGAGGGTTACAGGAGATTGAATGTGAGCTGCTAAAAAGGGATCAAAGGATGAAAACCCAAACCCTGACATTTTATGAAATGATCTTTTTTTTTGTGGAACAACCATTAAAAGACCCCGAGGTGCTAATTTTGAAGTGCTTCACCTAAAAGCAGCATTTACGTAACGGTCCTCAAATCCATTTTTGTGAAAAGGAGAGCCTGGCTGCCGGTAGGAAAAAAAAAGGTGCTTTATGCATCTATAGACCCATGACTCACTTGTTTACTGACGCTTTGTGCAGACAGTACATCAGAAACAATCAAAGCACTTTGGCCATTCATGAAAATCTAAATGTAATTGGCAGGATCACATGACTGACACATATACAGGATACAGAATGCAGAAGAGACGTTCACAGGCACAACTAAGAAGTTTACACAGATATTAACACCAATTGAGGCTTCATCAGTGAAATTTCACATCCCACGTTCATTAATTATTATTAGCTTAGATTTCTGTATTGCATTTCAGCCAGTTGGTTTATCGTATTTCAAGAAGTCAGCAAAACAAAACTCCCTCATTCTAAGATGTTATTTCACATGGATATCTTTAATTAACAGAATTTCATGTATGTTCAAATCACATTAATCACCATGACATTAGTGGCTTCCACACAAACATACACCTTAAATTGCCCTTGATGGCAAACATAAAACCGACAGAGAAATATAAAATGTTTTTGCTGAACCAAACTGAACAGCCTTCTCTTCATTATGCATAACTTTAAGTATAAATTTTACCCTGTCACATTTAGGAACTGTTAAATTAGACCAAAACTGTTTTTTTTAAATCTTCATAGACTGTATAAAAACATGGCTGTACCAACTATGACATCCCCCTTTCGTTAGTGAGGTTGATCGTTTCCCTCCACTGCCACGTAGAGGTTATGGAAGTAAACGTGACATGTGAGGATGTCGTCGGGTGACTTGTCAGTTTGGCTCGGATGGTGACGACAATTTACAAAATGAGCATCGTGTTTTTTTCAGTAAGACCTGAAACAACTGGTTGTACCCATATACTCTCCAAGATAATTTTTTATTGAAGACATAGAAAAGGGGACACATGAGGCTTTTTCTTGGTAGTCTCTTAACTGGACTTGTTGTTGTAACCAGTGGAGATGCCCCTAGTGGTGATAAAAAAGAATGCACGTTACAGGAACTCCAACACTTTTCAGCATCATAATCAGAGTTCATGCAGCAACAAAAAAAGGAACATTTTAGACTTAACTTAAATAGACAAATAAACAGAATAAAATCTTTTTACTCTTTTCTGTGTATTTTACCTGGAGCAGCAATCTTTATTTTGCTGCAGTTGCTCCAGGTAAAAGGAGCTAACATGCTAAATTTGGTAGTATTCTTTGAATTCGCTTGCTTGAGAGAGGCTGTGACTAGCTGAGTGGGTTTATGGTGACACATCTGAGCATTTGATTTTAGCTTTAATAATTCCCCAAACAGTTCCTATTATTTGCAATTATTTGCAATTATTTGTTAATATGTTACGTTGCTGTAACATGTTATTTATTTATGATTTATTATTGTGCCTGTTTCCGGTTGTTATTGTTTCGTCGTACTGCAAGCTTAGAAATATGGTATCTAACCAGATTCTTACCCTGGATGGCATTACCTTGGCCTCCAGTAACGCTGTGAGGAACCTTGGAGTCATTTTTGACCAGGACATGTCCTTCAACGCACATATTAAACAAATATGTAAGACTGCGTTCTTCCATTTGCGCAACATCTCTAAAATTAGAAATATCCTATCTCAGAGTGACGCTGAAAAACTAGTTCATGCATTTATTACTTCCAGGCTGGACGACTGTAATTCATTATTATCAGGATGTCCAAAAAACTCACTGAAAAGCCTTCAACTGATCCAAAATGCTGCAGCAAGAGTGCTGACAGGGACTAGAAAGAGAGAGCATATTTCTCCTGTTTTGGCTTCCCTTCATTGGCTTCCTGTTAAATCCAGAATTGAATTCAAAATCCTGCTCCTCACATACAAGGTCTTAAATAATCAGGCCCCATCTTATCTTAATGACCTTGTAGTACCATATCACCCTATTAGAGCACTTCGCTCTCGCTCTGCAGGCCTACTTGTTGTTCCTAGAGTATTTAAAAGTAGAATGGGAGGCAGAGCCTTCAGTTTTCAGGCCCCTCTTCTGTGGAACCAGCTTCCAGTTTGGATTCAGGAGACAGACACTATCTCTACTTTTAAGATTCCACAGCATGTCTTTTATCCTGTCTTCCTTCTCTCACCGCCCCTCCCTGAGCCTGGTTCTGCCGGAGGTTTCTTCCTGTTAAAAGGGAGTTTTTCCTCCCCACTGTCGCCAAAGTGCTTGCTCATAGGGGGTCATATGATTGTTGGGTTTTTCTCTGTATCTATGAAGCGCCTTGAGGCGACTTTTGTTGTGATTTGGCGCTATATAAATAAAATTGAATTGAATTGAATTGAGATGACTTACTGTGAATTAAACTTCTCGTGGTTTCTATAAGACAATCCTCTCATTCCTTCTCCACCCCCTCACTTGTGTCTATTCTTGGCCACTTTTAATCAGTCTTGTCACAACACATCACACAGCAGCACCGCTTTACCACAGTAATAGTACATTGGTGCATGATCTTTTCTCTTTCGTATTAAGCATATCTCTTTCTTCTCCTGCTTTTCATGCCCAAGGCAACTGCTGAGACACAGACAGAGATGATGATGAAATTTATTTTAAAAAACCCAAAAAACAGATTAGGAGTAGTTGTCTGAGGGTATTATGGACTGGATACACTGGATTAGTCTGGTGCATCTTGAAGCATTATTCTCAAATTATTGCTGCAAAGTTAAACTTTTAGGTTCACTGAGCTTTCACTGAGGACAAAGAAAAAAAACCCCTCAGACTATCCACTCGTTGCTTCTGAAATACAGTGCAGAGTCATGCTGCCTTTTCACGGGGCTTTGATGCTGCTTCTTTTGAATGAGGCTTCTGCCTCATCCCTTCATCTTAAAGCCACAGAGCAGATGTTGTGTTGTGGATGTGCAGGGAAATATTTATTGTTTATATCCTCTTGAAAGACAAAAATAAACCTGCCCATCCCTCCTCTTTTGCCCTGCTGGTATATCTGTGAGACAATCTTTGTGCTGTGACACATCCAAAAACAGTGGGGATACTTGTAAAGGAGCATTGGGCTAAATGTGAGGCTTCTCAAATAAATTGTAATGCATTACTATGGAAAATTTATAGAGAAGCAAAAGAGGGAGGAAGAGCAGAGAGGCTGAGCTTTGACTCCTGACTGTATCTGTAGGGATAAAGTTAAAGCTCTTGTCTGAGCTCCCCGGCTTCATGGTCTGCTTGCAGGGAGTGCACCCTCTGCTCCAGGGTCGCAGCAAATACCGGTTGGACAGGCAGGTATCACATGTAGGCACACATGCAAATAAAGATGGGCATTCATCCAGAAGCACATGAAAAACCATATTAGGCTAACACAGGCTGGCACTGACAGAATCCTGTTTTAGAGAGCTAAAGCGTAAAAATAACACGCATGCAAACGTTACATTATCAGCAGGGGGAGATTAAACATTTAAAGCCAAGAAGTTGGTAGTGAGCAAAAGATGTATTGTCAAGGTCTGGGCTGGCAGACCATGTGGAGTGGAAAGTAGTGGACCCAACTTCTACATGTGTGAAATGTGCACATTTCAGACATTTGAGAGGCAAAGTCTGAAATGGACACAGTGGACCAACCTTTTTATTATACCCTGTGCCATGATTTTGGTTTGCTGCTCATTATAAACCTAGCTAACCACTTGCGTAATATGAACTAGCATGACATTGACATAGTTTGAGGAGATGGAGCTAGCTTTCAGGTCTGAAAAGTAAAACCCATTATTAAGGGTTTTAATCTGCATTCTTCACAGTAGTCAGCAGGGGGCGACTATTCTGGTTCCTAAAAGAAGTCGAGCAGTTTAGAAGCCTATTAGAAAATAACTCTTCAGTTCCTCCGCGACCTCAGTAAACACTTTGCCAAAGAGTTTACGAACTCATTCACTAGTTTCAAGCCTGAAGCCTGAAAATACACCTCAAGTGTATTTTGTGAATGATGACTGGGTCCAGAAAGTCGGATAAACCCTGATGTGGCGGCGTAAGCTTGTGATGTTCGGTTTCAAAGCTCACAGCTCAAGGCTTCATAACCTGTTGGTGACGTAATGCTTGCTATCTTTAATTTTTCCTAAAAAGGATGCAGCTTTGCAGATGATTTGCAGGAGGATAACTTGTGAGGATTTTAAGGTATTTGCTTTTCATAAGTCAAGAAATGTATTAAGTTAGTTATTGTCAGATTTGATTGATGATTCCATCTGTGAAATTTTAACCATTAAATTTAAAGTTATTGCTTACAACACATTAACTGGAAGAGAGTCTCCAGAATAACTGCCCACATAGATTTTAGTCTTTAATCCTGTGTTTCACTGAGTCTGGGGACATTCTGAAAGAAAAAAAAGAAACTCTTCTTATCAATTAATCAGATCCAAATATAGAACCATTTTATTTGTCCTCATATTTGAATTAATTATTCTGAATTTTTCATCCCACTTGTTATTGACTGCTACAATTGGTATCAATATGCCATTTATGCCAACTGACCAGACGGCCCCTGATGATGTCGTGCTCAAGTGAAGCAGGATAACTCTCAGGTGAATGATGAAAGCTGTGCTTACCATGGTTACAACTTAAAGCTGGGTTATTATGGGAAAAACCACACAGGAAGCACCACTTCTAAACCAACTAACGTAAATCCCACACAGAAACACATGAAGCTACACGACTCTTTGTGTTAGACTCATGACCAGTGTTGGTCAAGTTACTTGAAAAAAAGTAATCAGTAACTAATTACTGATTACTTCCCCAAAAAAGTAATCCCGTTACTTTACTGATTACTTATTTTCAAAAGTAATTAATTACTTAGTTACTTAGTTACTTTTTAAAAACACGATTTACAACCTGAATAGGTGATAAAGCGATAGCTCTTTCAGCCCAATTCTACTTTTTCTGCATAATCCATCATACAAAATGTAATCAAATGGAAAGGTCCCTTTTTAAAACTTGTTTTATTAGTTTTAATCTTTTAACTTTATGCATCAAGCAAACATTTAATTATATGCAACATTCTCTGACTGTAAGAAATTTGTTTAATATTTAAACCTATTTTCTGCACATTCCAGCACATAATTTTTTTTGTGTGTGTTTACACTCACTCTTTCAAATAGATGCAAGTAAAACACAGCAGAAAATAAATAAAATCAAAGACTAGCGGTCCTTTTGCTCTATTTTTACCTGTAAAGCAGGTTTACCCTGGTGCAGGTGTGTCGCGGCGGTCAGTGGAAGAATCCGCGAGTTTCTCTGTGAGTTTTCCATTACGTCGTTGCGCACTCGGTGCTTGCTCGGAAGTTTAGGGGTTTTTTTCGCTGTAAAAAGAAGTTTTCTTCCCACGCACAACGGACGCTAATGTTTTTGTCACTTTTTATGGAATCAAACTCAAAGTAAGGTCAGTACTTTCACACTTTAAACGCTCATACTCTCTCCCGCACTCGATATATATGATCCATTGTTGATCTGCACACAGCTGTTGTCACGAACGTCACACTTGCTTACGTCATTGTCATGAGACATTCTCGCAAAAAAAAAAATCATGGTTTTAGTAACGCAGCGTTCCTACAGGAAAGTAACGGTAATCTAATTACCGTTTTTGTAATAGTAATCCCTTACTTTACTCGTTACTTGAAAAAAGTAATCGGATTACAGTAACGCGCCCATCTCTGCTCATGACAATCATAAATACAGTAATGCTGCTATAAAGTAAGGTATATTTGTAATCCTTGGGGATTCAATGCCATGGGCACAAGTAAAGAAACTACAATGTAAGAGGAGTTATTTTGACTTGTAGACCCGTTTAAAATAAAACACACTAGCATGGGAGCAACACTGGCTGCTTCAACCGTGTAAAAACTGGCCAAGGTCGTAGATGTTAAATATGGTCAAAACAAATACTCAAACACAGGACACAGACTTAAAAAACAAAAAACAAAAAAAGCAAATGGAGAACTTTAATTTTAAAAAAAAAGACAGAAAAGGAAAAGAAAAAAAAACATGAAAACATCATGACAAAAGGTGGCAGCAAAAACACAAGGTGAAAATAAATAAATAAGGGAAAACATAAAATCTTTTTCCAAGAGTGCACAATGAAGCTGCAATAAATACACTAAAGTGACTGAACACAAGGGAAACAAATGAGGGCAGGAAGAAGAAAAAAAAATCAAAAGAAGCAACGCAAAGAGAGTAGCATAAGACCGGAAGACACCATAACACACGGAGGGACACGGAGGGACACGCGAGGGGCGCACATGAGGTGATGCAAAAAACTCAAAACCGTAAAACTAACAGTCAGTGGGCATGACAGTAGAAGAAAAGCTGCAGTCATAAGCTGAATTGTGCTTCTATTTCAGCTGAACACTGGGGTTTCAGCTCTCCTCGGGGCTTGTTGCACTTCTTAACCCGCAGCGTTTACAACCTCCCGTTTTCATCCCTTTTTAAAAATATGTCTCAGATGCTGTGTCGTTTGCTTCCTCTTATTGATTCTCTCAATCCCAAAGCTCCCACAGCACAGATCTACTGAATATTTTATTATGAGCGTTTTCTTTTCACAGGTCTCTTCTGTCTGCTCTACAGATGACTTAGCATACCACAGTCATAGATTGGATAAACTGTATTGGCTTGTCAAAGGAGCTTGCAAAGAAAAGCGTCTGGACTTCTTTAAGTTACTTGAAGACGTTTCACCTCTCATCCGAGAA
>NW_024582616.1:0-5078 GCF_018398535.1 Haplochromis burtoni | reverse complement strand
CCTGCCATAACATTTGTTTTAATCTGTCAAAAAACTTGATTAAAACTAAATGACTGAATTCACTGAACTGAAAGCAGAAGTCAGAAATCAATCAAGCATCAAACCACTAAACGATTTTTTCTGTTGAGATATGAATGTAAATACAAAATAATACTCCGGTTCGGTGTTTTTTTTCTACTTTTACAATATTACTGTAATTATATTTCTTCATTAAAAATATATTTTTGATTAAAGAGCTTGTGCATACTTCTACAGAAACCTAAAAAATGATTTTGAACATGTATGGCACAAACCTTATACTGAGTGGTAGTCTAATAAATTTTTTTAAGTGCTGCCTGTAGCCTTTACCTGTGCACTGCAGGACCATTAAAATACTTGGGCTGTGTAAAGGGCAGCCTTGAAGTGTTCCCACTGATTGATGTGTTGTTGTTTTACCAAGGAACCTATACACTAAGGAAGGTCTGGAGAGAATAAACAAAGATTTGATAAACTGATTTAATAACACTGTCAATATTCGAGCAAGGAACTCTGGTCTTTATAGTATTATAAGCTCCCCACCTACAAATTCTATTCTATTCCACCTGTGGCTGCTGGTCTGCTGTCACCCTTTGGGGTGAAGCTTCCTGCATCTCACCTGGGCTTTGTCTACGTGCAATCAGCAGGAGGGCTTCTTAACCCAGAGCACCAGAGCAACCTGCCAGTTTGTTATGTGCCTTCCGGCGAGGGTGTTGCTTCCGCAAATTGGACTCACCTGAGTGAACTTTCATTCTTCTGCTCTGGAAATATCTGGCTGCCTTCCCTGCCTGGTTACCTGCCCCTGCAACCTGGATTCTCTGGCTGCTGAACTGTGTCTGGATACTTCCACGAACAAACTCACTAGCAAACTCTCCTGTTATCTTTTTCTTACTTTAAAACAGTAACTATTTCACCATCCTCTTGCAGACCCTCCCTCATTCCTCAGTTTATTTGTCACGGCTCTCCCCTCCATGACCCGGTTCCCAGGACCCCCTCTCCAGTACTAGACGCCATCTCGTCCCCACAGCCATTCCTACCCCCGATCCCCTCTCCCCTGTGATTTTCATGGTTAAATAAAGACTGTTGTAAATGGTTTTCCAGTGTGTGGGGTGTCTGCATTTGAGTCCACCCCTTGGGCAAAATGCTGGGTTTATGACAGCTCCAGTTTAGCTATATGACCATCATTGTCTTTATTTTTCTGGAGACAGATGAGACACTCATTAGTGCTACATTACAAACTAAAGAAATATTTGCATTGCACTCATCAAAACTGTTTTAATGAAAAAATGCTTTTAAAGAGACAAATCCAACAAATACAGACCAAAGGCCCAGTTTGAATTGGACCAGGTGAAGTTGATCAGCTGTAACTGTCTGCGTTGATTGAGACAGCCACAATGCTAATTTTAATTGTTGAGAAAATTCTAGTGAGCGAGTTACAAACTTCACACGTCCTACATTTGTTATGAAGCAGCAATTTCATCGCTGAAATTTAAATTACGGGAAAATACAGGATTTTTGAAACTGCAATACCACAAGTGACCACTTTGGAAAGTTGGTAGCAAGGCTGAGTGTTAGCACCATATCCAGCTGTCTCAACACATCACACCGCATGTTTTTGCTGTTTGTTGCAGTCTTTCCTCCAGACCTGGCTAAGACCAGCAGACTGTCATAACATATTACATTCACATACAGTGTAACATTTCCTGTTTAGCACTCAGTGTCTGAAAAGCTGCTCTCTGCTGTCATATAGGCATAACGGCTGCATGGGGATGACACTTAAACCACTCAGTAACTATCCACATTAATAATTAGAAGGTGTTGAGACACCACAGTATGACTCAGTTGACTTAAAGAATTAAATCTGCCCTTTTCATCCATGCATGTTTTATTACACACGTGTTGCATCTTATAAAGTCATGTTTAACAGGCTTGAGAGCAGCAAGGAGATGCAAACGTTTTTTTAAGTCAAGTCCTGTTTGGTTATTAAACAAATTTCTTCTATCTTAACTCTCACAGGTATTACAAGACAGCCAAGCGCACGAAAAATTCAAATATAGACATAGCAATTTCAAAATGCATGAAGAAAATACTAACAGGCAAAAGCATGATTCCTGATATGTAGGCATAATATTAATTGTGTGTATTTTATCATTATTTCTTAAAGAATTTCAACTTTAAAATATGCATACTTTTGTTGATCCACTGAATCAAGGCTGTGGCATGACCCATCTGCCCAATTCTTGATAGGTGAGGTAATGTACAGTGTAACTCATTAATATAATTACTATTATATAATTGCTTGTAACGCACTTATGTTAAATATACTATATAGACAAAAGAACTCAACCTACTACATGTCACACCTACAGGAACTGCTTCACCATGGTAACCCATGCCATAAAGCTTCCGGTGCACCGTTTCTATGCTGATGTCTGTGAAGGTCCTCAGTCATCCAGGTTGTTGTAGTCTTAGGAACTTGGAAAGAAAAGTGTCTGGACTTCTTTAAGTTTCTTGCAGACGTTTCACCTCTCACCCAAAAAGCTTCTTCAGTTCTAAGAGGAAATGGTGGTATCCCCCTATTGATCCTCTACCTAATCACACAAGCCAAGGTGTGGGTTGCAATTAGCCAAGGTTTTGGGTGAACCCATTGTGAAACCAGCCCCACACAGGAAGACGCAGACACTAAATACAAGAGGTGAACAGGACCAAGAGGAAACAGCTGGGAGACACAGTTGACACTGATTACACAGATAAGATGTGGGAGCACGCAAAACTGAATACACTGACATATGACAAAGACCTTCAAAGTAAAACAGGAAACTCACACACATGCAGAGACACAGACTCAGAGACACGGGCTTTACACAGAGACCTGACTGAACTGGAACAGAGGGGGTATAGAACCGAAACCTAACAACTAGCAAAGCTTAACAGAATGAATAACCAGGATGAACAAGAACATAAGACAATATTAATAAACACAAAACACAGAGTCATCAGATTCAGGACCATGACAGATGGCTTCTTTCACTTCGCTTTCAATCCATCTGTCTTCTCTGTCCAAAATGTGAACATTGGCATCCTTGAAAGAATGACCTTTGTGACCTTGAAAAACTGGGACTCTCCACCATTTGCTCTGCAACCCGACAGCTGAAGAAACTTCTCGGATGAGATGTGAAACATCTTCAAGAAACTTAAAGAAGTCCAGACGCTTTTCTTTGCAAGCTCCTTAGATTTTCTGTGCTGATGTTTTTGCCAGAGGACTGAAAATCTGCAATCATTGAGTCAGCAGCATGTTGGCGACTTTTATGAATGCCGGGCTTCAGCACTCAGGGACTGAAACCTGACTGCACCTGATTTGTAGCTGTGACATGGATAGTTACTGTTAGAGAAGGAGAAGGAAAAGCTTTTGTTGAGAACTGACTTTATGAGAAAGAGTTTTGTTTAAATCTGTAGACTGAGTGAGCTTTGCTAGCCATGAGATTGTGTGCAACATTTTTTTCTTGAAAAAGATTTCATGCTTTAATTTAGGACCACACTAAGCTGATATATTTGTGTTGGGCTCAGAGACTTGCAGTTAGCAATAACCTAACCACAGGATAACAGTTCAGGGAACACACTGGTCAGTTTCAAATTCCCATAAAGCCCCATGTCACTCGGACCGCAGAGTGATTTTAATTCTAATGAAACATCAGTTCACACATTATTCAAAGCTGATCATATGATTAGCCCAGTTTCTCACTCAGTGGTCTTGTTCATGCTTTTGTTTTGGTTTATCCAGTCCCGATCCTTCTCTGTAATGGTGAGCGATGACGAATTTCTCCTTTAATTGCTGGTTAAACTCGCCCTTAGCCGAGCGGTTGCTAAGTGCCCAGAGAGAGACAGGAAACAGCATTAAGACTGCGGCTGTCTGCTGCATCCATCTGTGACATCCAGCAGGTTAGGGAGGGAGGGAGGGAGGGAGGCAGAGAGAGAGGGTGTCTGGAAGGAGAGCCAGAATGACTCATAGGTCAGATCTGTGTTAGTGAATGAGAAAGCGTACGTGTGCACCTGTGTATGCATGTGGAAGTACATCTCTCTGCATTTGCACATTATGCAAAGTTGTGCTTTTGTGTTAATTTATTTGAAGCATTCAAGTCTCTCTAACATCCTCGGGCTAAATCATTCACTACACTCAAAAAAGTCAACTAAGGCAGTTGTTTGATTAATTCAATAGACATTTGTCTATTTAACATGAACATATTGAGTTTAGGTTTTTAAATCATTATCAGTTGTTGGTTTAACATAAAATAACAAAAAGTTTAATGAACTAGATTTGCATTCTTCAGTTCAATTAAATGTAATTATTTTAAATCAACAACTCTAAAACTGATGCCTAGTGCGCATGCTCCAACTTCCCAGAAGTGAAGAGGCGGGAACGCGGAGAAAGTTATATGTGTACATTGGACTGCCATTTCCCTCTGCGGAATCTTCCACAATACAGGTAAGTAATAAATAACTCAAAATATCTTAGTCAAACGAAGTTGTTCTGTCCGTTAATTGTTTAAGAATGTTTTTAATTCCAAATGTGTAAGTTGTCATTAGACAGCGGGAGTAGAGCAAATACAGTGAAAATCTGGTATTAGACGGTGCCAATCGGTACCGTCTAATACCTGATTTCTAATCCGCTCTGGGTATATTTATACTATTATTAGCATTTCCACTTCATTGTTTTTCTTTTTTTTTACCCGTTTTTGCAGTTAGTCTTATAGTGTTTTTAGCGGTTATTGATATGTTTAATTCAATATTTAACACGTTTGTAATTCACTTTCAAAGTAAATGAAGTTAGCTAAAGCTAGTATGGTTGTCTCATTGAACTTTTACCTAGCTCTGTTAGCATTCACTTTGGTTTTAAATGACTGTTATTGCAAGACATGGTCTTTGTTCACATTTTTTATTATCATTTGCATTTTTTCTTTCTTTCTTTCTCCTTTTATTTTAAGCATTTGGCCTCTCGCAGTAATGCAAGTTAAACTAGCATGCGCGAGTTGCTAAATATTAGCTGTGTCCAAATTCAGGGGCTG
>NW_024582615.1:915096-916245 GCF_018398535.1 Haplochromis burtoni | reverse complement strand
TATATAAGAAACTTTCTAAATAATCAATTATATTTTATGAATATTATATTTTTATGAATATCATAATTTTATGAATATCATATTTTTATGAATATCATATTTTTATGAATATCATATTTTTATGAATATCATATTTTTATGAATATCATATTTTTATTACTTAATTACTTCCTGCTTCCGGAGCTCATGAATAATTTAATTACTTCCGGAGCTCCGGAAGTAATTACTTCCGGACTTCCGGAGCTCATGAATAATTAATGACCTGTCAGTTTGACGAAAGGGGTATAATATCACTCTCTGGTATAAGATAGTTATTTTAGTGTGGATTTAATGAGGTTGGAAAAAAGCTGGAAATATATTTTAGTCAAAATTGTTTATTTAAGGATCCATTTGTTTCTTATAGTTATGGAACAAACCATGCTGCCTATGCATTTCGTATTTTAATATGATCAAAAGACCAAGTGTATAACCATGTTCAATTGCAACTGAAGGAACAACATTATCCAAGATTTCAGAAAGTATAGGAGAAGGAAATCAAAACTTTTTTTTATTATGTTACAAAAGGAAATATGAAACAAAAGGAACAAAAGGAAAAAGCATTCATACAAAGATAAATTAATTTGAAAATCTGCAACTTTGTCTGCCAGTTCAGGGGGAAAGGTTGGCTTTGTAGTCAATCATTTGATCACACTCTCGCTTTTATATTTGGATAGAAGAGTATTTAAGTGAAGCAAGTAGTTATCTCTCCAAACAGCACTGAAAAAATATTTGAAGCACTGATGCAGGATGGAAGACTACGAGTGCAGATACTATGATACCAAAAAAAAAAAACAAAGAAAGAAAAAACTGCTAAGTCGCGATCTTTAAAGTCTAGTGCAAATGAGAAAGTGGAAGCAGTTTTTTAGTGCTGTATATAATTTTGTTGTCAGTCCACATCAAGTTAAACTGCAGTGGGGTGAAGGAGTCTATGGTGTCTCAGTGGTATAAATAGGCTTATTTTGGGCTCCCTGTGGTGTCTTCAGAGAAATATGATGAATAATTCTGAAGTTCATGTTGCAGTCATTGCACCAACAAACAGACACACATAGGCATGCCCACTACCCTTGCACACACACACGCGCGCACACACACACACACACACACACACAC
>NW_024582615.1:911675-915076 GCF_018398535.1 Haplochromis burtoni | reverse complement strand
CACACACACACACACACACACACACACACACACGAGCAGTCAAAGTCAAAAGAATATGCACATACATAAATATAAAGTTACACGCATGTTGTCATGTTGTGAATACATTTTTGCAAAATATGCATTAAATGCTGTGTATTAGAGCTAGAATTGCATGCTGTAATGGCCACCCACTGAAGTCTGAAGCTGTGAAATTTCACAAGTTGCTCCTCTGAATAAAAACTCTCGGAAGTTATTTGACTGAACTTTTCTTCAAAGACATATTTGATGGTGTTTATTTTCCTGCCATGGAATGTGAGGCTCAAATAGAGGGGGGGAGAACAGGCGAGAGCAAGGGAATAGACAAACCCATGTTCATTTGTCTTGATGCATTTTCAGAATCCAAATATCGTTATTGTCATTGTAACAAGTACAATGAAATTAAGTGCAGTCCCTGCCGTGTAGAGAAGTATAAAAAAGAGGTAGAACGCAGCATAACACATATGCTGATGTGGATATCAAATATTTATTGCACACGACCAAATCAAAATATATGTTGTGTTCTTTCTCAAACATTTTAACTTTTTCATGTTGTTGGTGAGTCAGTGCTTGAGTAAGACAATACACATTACATTCTACAATCATTTAATGTGACTTAAAATAGATTATTAGAAAATAAAGTAGAGAAGTAAATTAATAAAACAACATATTTTCCAACTGGTAAGGCTTTCTATATTTAAACCCTGACCACTATCCTTTATTACCTTGAGCTAATTGAGTATTGTATACTATTATTATTCTCATATTCTATTGTAATACTCGTATTGTATTCATGGGTTATGCTTTTTCAAACTACAAGGCTTCCAACAACACGCAACAAGACTGAAGAGCAGGCAAAATAACAGGGCAGAAATAATCGGAGCCTATCCCAGCTACCATTGGGCGAGAGGCAGGGTACACCCTGGACCCTGCCTGTCACAGTCTGTCACAGGGCTAACACAGAGAGATAGACAACCATTCACACACACATTCACACCTATGGGCAATTTGGAATTACCTGTTAACCTAACCTCACAATTACACGTCTTTGGACTGTGGGAGCAAACCCAGAGTACTCAGAGTGAACCCACACAAACACGATGTAATGCATTAATGCAGTATATGACTAAATTAGCTGTTGGAGAAAGAAACTTGTTACACTGCTTGTAACATTATGTTCATGTCACTACGTAACATGACCTGAAATACATTGTCACATAATTATCAGCTGAGCATTTAAACCAGAACCTACTGTCACACACTGACACGAATCACTATCCTAATTAGGACACATACATTTTTTTTCTTTTAGGGTTTATGTATGAACACAAAATTAACCGCAAAATGCAAAGTTTAAAACCAGTGCAAAGAAACGGACTCTACTGTGGAAACATGCACGGGTCGAAATGGATGTCACAATGATGCTACATTCTCAGTATAGACATATACATATGCACATATGTCTCTATGGGTTCTTACCTCCACACCTCAAAAATTGTAGACCATTCCACTATTTTCTCCTTCCTGCACATGAACCAATATCAGCTGTAGTGTTCAGGTTACTTTGGAATGGCACAGAGCCATGAAGGTAAACCCCAAGAATTAACTTCATTTGGTATTTTACTGAAAGAAAGAACATTATTAACAGCTATGCCATTGATAATGTATTTTGATAAGTATTTTAACAATGAAAAGCTGATCTGCTGCTCAAATACCACTTCAATTATCACAGGTAAATTAACAAGCAGCACTTTGCATTTACTAATAGTATGTAGCCAGCTAAAGTGATGTAAATCAAATTTACCTTTTACATCACACTTGTAAGTCTGACACTTTAGCCCAGTTGCAGCTTATCTACACAGCACTGAACATTTGAGTATGACTGGTTATCTTGTCGGGTTTGCGCGCCAAAGCTGCATCAAGCTGGCTCAGTGGTGCTTTAAAGCAGACCAAATGCACTCGAGGTGAGAAAGGTGTCCAGCATATCTCTCATGCTGGAGAAATTGTGCAGTGATGTTCAATATTTCAACACACACATACAGACACACATAGCTATTTGGGGCTCAGGTGACGTTAGTGCAGGTGTTGTCAGAAAGCTTTAAGCTGACTGAGTGTATTGGAGGATGGAAAGATATAGATACACTTCATGCACGTAAGCCTTCATGCGCACACACACACACACGCACACACACACACACACACACACACACACACACACACACACACACAGTAGTTTGTTTGGTCTGAGCAAAAATGTGGAACAAGGAAAATTCATATTGCATCAAAATATATATCGTAAACCGAATTCTTTATAAAATCATGATTAAAGTATGATGGCCGAGGTTGTGTGGAGGTGATTATTATGTTTTTATATTCTTTTTTTCCCAGGGTGTATAATTATTTATTTATTTGGATTGGAGTGGAAACCAACATCTGTCTCATTTCATTTCCTTCTTCAGTGGATAGCGATAAAGAAACTGCCCTTTTTTGCACTCTTGCTCGTTCTGTTTGTCTGCCACTTTTTTCCCTTGCTCCAACTCTCTAAATTAAAGAGGCTTTTAGCTCTCTAAAGTGAGAGCTGTCGGCCCAGCTGTCCACTTTAGCATTAAGCAAATTGTCGGTACACACACAGACACACATAGAGACATGTGAGCATGCTCACACAGACATCTCTCTCTCTCTCTCTGCCTTTCTCTCTATCTGGCCCAGTTATTTGAGAAGGTCAAGTATGTGCTGCGGCAGCCTCACATATGCTGGGGGATCAGTAAATTACAGCCGTCCAGGAGGGAACCGAACCGCCCAATCAGACAATTAACTCGGCTCCGTAAAGGCCAACGCAATTTCATCTTGCACACATACGCACACACTTCCGTGCACTTTTGTGGTGCAATACTTGTAAAGTCCTTACATTGATTGCATTAATTCCCAAACCAACAAACTTAATCCTAAATCTAAACTACAGCCTAAACTGAGTTTCTACACAATAATAGTCACACCTGTCCTGAAGGTCAATACCCTCAAGGACACACAATGGCACATTTATATATATACAGTGTAAAAGAGAGAAAAAGAGTGTATGTAATTTTTCCTGGATTCCTTGTAATCCTCTGTAACCTCTTTGGGAGGGTAGCATTTGAAGCATTTGAAAGCCTGTAAAACGTAGAATCCTAAAAGAGCTCCCTTTGTCTGTTCTGGATTGTGTGATTGTGAGCAAAGGGAAATGAAACGAAGGGATAAAGACAGAGGAGACAATTTTGCAGAGCGACATGGCAGGAAATTGGACAAATCTCCTGTTTTTCAAACATCTGATTACAGGGATCATATTCAATATGAAAGCAACTGTTCACTTGCATGGGCTGGCAATGGAGAAAATAAGACAGATG
>NW_024582615.1:832220-909054 GCF_018398535.1 Haplochromis burtoni | reverse complement strand
GACTCCCGCTGAACGCGCACCGCTACTTTGAAGTTTGTTTTTCGCGCTACTTCGGATGGCGGATGGACATGTGACCAACATACCACTCTTGAACCCCGATCCTTCCGCCAGGCAACGTAGTGCCGTACAACAGCGGAACAAACAAAACAAATCCGCTCATGAACAATCCATAGAAAAGCCGCACCTGACTAAAAGCCGCAGGGTTCAAAGCTTGTGCAAAAAGTAGCGGCTTATAGCCCGACAATTACGGTAATTGCTTTTTAAGCATAAACAGAAGAAAACGCGATAAGGCTAAAAACAGGACAGCATGTTCAAGAAGATATTTGCAATATGTACAATAGTTGTCGATCTAGCTTGTCTAAACACAGACGATCACTCAGGATTAACACAGCACTACTCAGTTTGAAGCTAGGTAGGAGGTGGAGTGAAGCCAGGCTAGGTCTCAATTTAAAGTAGGCTCAATTTAAAGTCGGCTCAATTTAAAGTAGGCTCCTCCAGTGTTTGGCTTATCGCCAGCTGCTACAAAAAATTACCCCCAGGTGGGGCGTAATGAAAACAGTGTTCATATAAAATACTAACAATAAACAAGTGGGATTTAAAGGTATATAGTACATATATTTCATGATCATAAAATGCGCTTTTTCTCTTTTCTAATACTTCAGCAAATATCGATGAGTTGAAAGGAATTAAAGCAACTGAAGGTATGCTAGGATGTGTACTCAGGGATGCAAGATCCAAGGGAAAAACAAAAAAACAAACTCTTCCTCCATAGCACTATTCGTAGAAGAAAGGAGATCAGACAATAAAGTGAGCAGAAAGATGACAGACAGCTGAGAAAAGGCAAATAAACACAACTAAAAGAAAAAGAAATCATAAGTCCCATAATGCAAACTGTCAGTATGTACAGCCCTCATTACAAAGTGATAATTAAAATAAATGGCAGTGGAGAAAGACTGATAGACAGCCAGGCAACCTCTGACTGTACAAACCTACAGCACAATACATCATTAACCTCTCTCTGACATCCTACTGTTATTTGGCCTCACTAACTTTTTTTTTGCCATCTTGGGGACTTAAGAATATAATAAAAGCTTTGCGTGTGAGTTATAACAGCCTTAATTATCCTTTTGAAGTCAATATTGCTTTTATGTATATAGTGAACAAATGATTTCAAAATATATCATGAATATATTCATGAAATATCTGTTATTGACTCAAAGTAGACTAATTACAAATACAAATTTAGGTCAAATATAACACCAAAAACCTGATAAAAACAGAAAAACATGATTTTATTTTTTGCTTGATCATAATTTTTATACCTTTGTTAGCGAATGAAAAGCTGACAGTGACAATAAAGCATGCTGACTTAGACTTAGAATCAAGGATGCAATCTACAGGCACTCATTCAACACCTTCCACAGTCATAACTAACTGAAGAAATCACTGTATATCCTGTTTATTTTTAGTGAATCTGTGTCCTAGAATTACAGCTGGAACTGACTTCTATAGTGGGATTCTCACATACAGCTGTTGTTGTTGCTGTTCTAATATATGAATCACAGTTGTTTACAGGAATACATGGATAATACCTCATTAGCACTCACAAAACTGAACTTTGTCACAGCAGGTAGTGTTTTTGCTTCAAAGAGTCGTGTTTCATACTAAGGATACAGACTGTGACCTGCAATTAATTATAAACGCAGCAGTAACGGGCAGTTATGCCAGTAATAACCAATCTTACCCTGTAATTGTCTTATTTGGTTTGATGATTACAACGAATTGCAAGAAAAGTCAATCTGCTGGACAGGACTAACATAGCTGACCTCTCTCTCTCTCTCGTGCTCTTGCTATGCGTGTGTGTCGGTGTGAGAGAGAGTGAGAGAGAGGATGTGTGAACCAAGATGCTGACGTGCAAGCCGAGCTGTTCGCCTCTGTTAATGGACAGCTAATATCATGAGTGAACGGTAAAAGTAGAGGCTGCTTCGTGAGCAGATGGAAAATCAATAGCCTATTAGAGGGTACAGGGCAGCAGGGACATGAAGAGACGGGGAAGAGGGGGGACGACGAGGTGAAGCGAGTGAGTTAGGATGAGGAAGAGGTGAGAAGAAACTGCCAGAGAAGATGGTAAATTTATTCTAAGCCTTTAAGTAATATTAATCCCATTTAAAAAAAACAAAAAAAACTGAGTACAAAATTGTTTGTGGCACACGTACTTACTCACACATGAAAATATATATATAAAAACCACAGAGGCAGTAATTAATTTCTCTGTGATTTTTATTTAAATGCATTTCTGTACTTTGTCGAAACCTTTAAACTTGTTCTTTATACTTCTAACGTTCTTCCAATAAAGCACAATAAATTGAACTTAAAATTGAGAGCACGACATTCTCGCACAAACACTGACAAATTGCAGAGGCCCATTAATTTCCTACACAGCAAATGGATCTTGCAGTACACACACATACAAGTTCAAAATCATGCCATGCAGGTTATTACTTTACAATATTTCTATTCATTATGAAATTCTTTTACAATGGGATTCTTCTAACATTTGTGCCACTTAAGCACATTACACTCAACCAAATAAGCCGAAAAGCAGCTGTAGCACAGACTTTCTGGGAGACAAGGAGGAAACGAGAGCAAGAGCTTGAGGGTAGCAGTGATAATGAGAGAAGTCCAGCTTCTCTGTGTGTCCGCTAGCCTCAGCAGCCTCTAGCTGGCTATTAGTAGCTGCAGCACAACCACAAGGCTCTGTGACAGTCAATTAAACCTCTTTATCTGGGATGCCTGCATCTCTTTTTGCTCGTCCTCCTCCCTGCTCTCTTGTCTGCATGCCCTTTCCTTTTGTTGTCTTTATTCTCTCCATATTCATTCTGCTTCCTGGTTTCGTCCCCCTTGCTACCTTCTCCTTGAACTGCAAATGTGCTACATTTACAAAGCGATACCTCCTATTGGCGGAGTTCGCCAGGCAAAGCGTTGTTTACACGAATGGCCTTAACAAGCCAGCTCTGAGTTTGTTGAATATTTGTGTGTGCTATGCCTTTGGACTTACAGCTATCTAGAAATCATTTCTTCTCTTAAGGCTTCACATTGGCTATTTATGAAGTCAAACTGAAGATAAGTGTCTTGCCTTTGGTGACTGATGGACTTGCTTACTGTAGTATGAAAAAGAGAGAGATTAGAAACTGCTTCACAATACAGTCTACACCCTAATTAACTGGTTGAAATTTAAACAGCATAATGTTAGGAAATGGTAGCCTTGTTGGTTATCGCAGTGGGTAAAATGCTGTCTTACTCAATCTCTTGAATAAGCCTTCGGACTCACTGACCATGACTATGTTTGGTTGTTTTCACAGACACATGACAGATTATCAGACCAACACTTCATACAAAATAATGCATTTCATAGACTCAAGAAATGCAGGAGTTCACATTAGAAAGTCGTCATATGTGATGCAAATAAACATACGCTTCATATCAGAGTCACAGTGGCCTTGTTAAGCAAAAGGCATCAATGTCATATGGAGAGAGCAGCTAAAGAGGGGCGAGACAGCAGTTACACACCGGTTGAATGGTGGCCACATTCTGTCATCTGTTCTGCCTGTGTGTGTGTCGCATTAATAAAGTCCACCTGTTTGTCTCATTGCATATTTATTTTTTGTTTGATCACACAGGTTGTCTGTAGGATGACTATAATAACTATTCATGCTGTTGCCATACTTGGTTTCTACACAGAATTATTATCATTATTGTTTTTCAGTGGTTTGGGAGCTTTAGTGCCAGATGGTGTGTGCTGTTTCAGAGACTTTTACACCCCAGGAGGACAAGATAATGGCCGAAAGCATACATTCTGCAACATTTTGAAATGTCTTCATACATGTCAAAATTTTCTTGGTTAAGCAATCCGATCAACTTTGGAGCATTTATTGTTTTAGTACTTTTAGTACCTGACAGAATACACACACACCAAAGCATACTATACAAGCTTTTTGTCTGTGTTTTCATAGTTTATAAGCACTGCCTTCCCCTGTTCTCCTTTGTGGTCGCATGATGTCTGCTGTGCTATGTCTGCTATGCTAAGTTGTCAAAATGATTATGTTGTGGCAAAGTGATCAGTGCCTTCAGCTTCTGCATAGCGAGCAGAGAGAGAAAAATACAGACTACAAACAGTGAATGGTTTTAGAATAGGACCAGGAGGAGGAACCTAATGATAATTTATTGAACTGTTGATGATGAAATGTTTTTCATTGCTTGGAGTTGTTGAATTACCAGAGACAAGACTAAACAATAATTTGAAAGAAAAGGAGAACAAAATGAAAATTGTGGTAGAAAATAGAAAAGTAGCAAGAAACTGGAGGAAGACCAAGGTGCTAGGAGGACACCAACAAAGTGTGTTTGTTTCAGTAGACTTAAAGTTAGTGACCTGGAAAGACTTCCACATGGCAACTCTCAGCCAAGGGCCAGGATTGTGTGTTCGTGTGTATGCGAGGCGAGTGTATATTTGATGATAGCGTGAGCAGTCATCGACCTGTAGATTCCTTTCCTCTTGTATAAGTGCAGCTATTTCAAAGCTCTACCACTGTTCACTGTCTCTGAGACGCAGTCACAGTTTTTTAAAAGAAAATCAATAAAATAAATCATTAATAAAAAAAAAAAGATTCCCTATGAGCAAAGCCACATGTTTGCACATCTACAGTGAAGCTTTACGCTGCCCACACATGCACCAATGTGATTTTTTTGAGGGAGGTGGAAACAAATAATAGATAACTTGGTCAATAAAAAATGAGTCAGTCAGGAAATTGTGGAAAACTTCTATCACAGCTCAGTTAAGTATTTTTTTCCCCTAATAATACCTAAAAGTCCACAATATTAAATGCAGTATTTAATTATTTCATATTTAACTGATATATTTATATTTTGACCATCATTCATTTTCTTAACTACATATTCAGCTCAGGGTCGTGGGGAGACTGGAGCCCATCTTAGCTGTCACACAGTTAGAGGCGGTGAACAGGTCGCTAGTCTATCACGCAGCTAACACGTGGGGACAGGCTCACATTCACATGTATGGACAATTTATGTGGAATGACAAATTCACCTAACATGTATGACTTTTGACAGTAGCCACAGTATGCAGAGCATTTCATGTTATTACCTCATTTTTCCATTTTTAGCTGGTCGTGGTTACACAGTGAGCAGTCTCACACAGCACACTTTTCTCCGTCTTCATTTCTTGAAGTACTGAAAGACTGTGTTGGTTTACAAGTTTCCACAAGGTTTTGTACTTTATGTTTATTTATAGAATCAAAGGGCTTTAGTTCCTTTTTTGTGTATTTTCTATCTTTCTTTATGCCAGGCTTTTACAATTGTTGGTTCCTTTATGCTGCTAGTAAAGCATTTGTATTCCTTTTTTGTTGCACTAAAGGAAGTTAAAATGCCATGTTTTAGCAGACATTTGAATGCAAATTCTTGCAAATTGTATTTGCATACCCTCTCAAGTCGCATTACCATACAGTACAGTCGGACTCTAGTGGACTTATTACCTTTCTCATAAGATGCAAGAAAAATGGGAGGACAAAGCCAGAATGATTTATTGTATAAACTATTCTCCCTAAGTAACCTTAAATACAATCTTAGGCTAAGCAATATAAAATGTAGTGTGCCACATAAGTAGCTATAGATGTTTACAAATGAGTGCAGATTAACACAGACTATCTCTAAATTAATAGTGCACATATATCAAGTTACATCAATAAGCTCTTTCAATTTTGTGGAAGCTATAATATAGAGAAACGTGTGCACATATGTGTTTTTCACATGGTTGGCATTTGTAAGGATGAGAAGAAAAATGTCTGCCCAAAAGGAAAGTTAATAACAAATATAGTCCAATGGACAGAATCCATTTTTTTCCTAATTAAAAACGAATTCAAGTAACTCTGTACAAATGGTTTGCTATTATGTTACCATAGCAACTTTGTAAGGTTAAAGAAAGTGAAGCGACTTTTCTTTTAAAACTATGGCAATAGCTCTGTAGTTTGCTTTAAAGAATATTAATGCAAGAAGGCAAAACTTCTGATCACCTGTTCAACTCAGCTGTATTGCAGTACATCTAAGTAGATGAAAGGATACACGTATTAAAGGATATATCAAAGAAACTTTGACTGATGTCTTTAAGAGGTTATTTCTGCCTGTGTATCATTATTTAAAAGGAAATGTAATATTTCTGTCAAAACCAAAACGCATTCAGCAGCATTATTTGTTTGAACACAACGACATAACATAACGTTTGTTTGAATATATAAAAATATGATCAATACATCTTTGTCACTTTTTTTGTGACGGTGTAGATTATACTGGTGATGAAAGCCTCTATCATGCCAGATTTTCTTAGGCAGCATCATTATTAGATGAGCACAGACTCGTTTTAGCTAGGAGCCGTATCCTGTCTGTTCACACCAATGCAACTTTCATGCATGTGTCTGTGTCTATATCTGGCCATCTTCTTCCACACTCGGTGAGCTGATGGCTCATGACACCTGCACTCACATCACCTTGTCCCTCAAGAGGGATGCGCGTTTTCATGAGTGCACTTCTATGTGTGTGTGTGTGTGTGTCTGTTTGTGTGCGTATGTTGAAATATTGAACAAAGCTTACCTGCAGTATGAGAGCTTGCTGAGCTACTCTCAGATGTGGGATACATTTCTCACTTATAATGGGTTTTTTTTAACCTACCCTGCTCTTCTGGTTTAGTTTGAGAATAGGCTTAAAATCTTGACTGAAGATATCCAGAAATACTACTCTGTATGATGGAGAAGACAAGTAAAATGTAGGCTGATTAATAAAAGGTAGTTTTAAGGTTAACCATAGCAATTTTCTATAACTGTTAACGAAAATAGTCAACAGGTAGAAACTGTAGGGTCAAAATTTCTTTGAGCAGGAATTGGTAGACATCCATGCTGAAATGAAGATGCTGTGCTGAATGCATTGGGATTAATTAATGAAATTATGTTGTTTTACCAGTGGACAATGGACACAATTACTCCACTTCCACAATGACACTTTACAGGCTGTCATTTTTCTCTATAAAAAAACACTGAGACACTTCAAGAAGGACCAAACAGGATCATTTTGGAAGCCACTAACTTTTATTTTTTTCTCTCTCTTCTCCTTACAAGTGAAAAGTAGACTTTATATAGGGACATCACACCTCTCTCTGCACATCCACCCACATGGCACACACACGCTCTCACACCATTGCCTGGAGTGTGCAGGGGAGCAGGCAGGAATGTCACAGCTATTACAGATCCTGTTGTCTCTGTCTTTGGGACAACAGCAGCCACCCAATTAACCTTTCATCTGAAGGCACACACCCACGCACATACATACACACAGACACACACACAGATGCATCACACATCGAGAAGATTTCATTTGAGAAGCGTGCAGTCCACCATTCACTTTATGTTATCTCTTGACAGAGTACATGTTGTAGGATTCTAGACTAATAGGCATTGCCTTTTCCTCTTGTCTCACTTTCTATCATTATTTGTCAAGATAACACAAACAGATATATAGTGCATACACCTCCTTCAGCATATTCTTTTTTTTCTGTACAAAAAACAAAAGTAAACTGTCAACGCACCAAAATAAAAGAAATGAACGTTTTTCTTTGATTAAAGTTTACAGACAATCAACATGCATTATTTTACTTTGCTATTAAGAGCACTATAGTGACTAAATGCATATGAGGACCAGATTGCACTAGACCATATCAGAATTTCTAGTACAATGCATATGAACTGTAATAATTCCCCCACCCACAATTAAACAGTTAAATATACAAATTAACCTAAATTAATATATTAGTAAATCACATCTCGACTCCTCTGGAATCAGCTTTGATAATGTTAGATTCTGAATATACATCATGTCAAACTTATGAAAAGAAGGAAAAACAGGAAAATGTACACAAGATCGGCTCCACCACTGGGGGGTTCCTGCTCAGCCTTTATGTGCATGAGCTGTACAGTCCTCCAGACCAATAACACCCCGTGCATTTTTTATTAAAGTCATCATTTATTGTCATTGCTTAAATGTGGCTTTTGTGGTTGTTCCCCCTTGTTGTAGCAAGTTGGCTGTCATCTAGTGTTACATCTTGCCCTCCCTCTCTCTCTAAAAGGGATTATGTCCATCAGTGGGATTGATTTTGCATCAGAGCAGCAGGATGGCTGACACTTTCTGTCATTTGGTGTGTGTGGGTCTGTGTGCATGTCTGTGAATATGTGTATTTGTTTGTTTGTTGTACATCATAGCTTTGGCTTGATAAACAGGCAGTCAGCATAAATATTTGGGTGACTCCTCATCTGACTGACCTAGCTGCTTGTCTGTCACAATCACAGGGTTGTGATGGTGGTCCTACACAGCGTTTCTATATAAAACATAGCGATACATAAGTTCTGACACAGTTTATGTTGTTATTTTCTTCTGAAAATGTCTATTTGTAAGCCTATTGAGTGTTTTTGTCTTTTTATTAGTGTGATACTGAATATATAGAGCCCATTTAGCTTGCAGGTCTGTTGCATTAACGGCTTTGTGTCATTCAGACATATGGGAGTTTTACATAAATTTACCTCTGGTGTCAGTCAGCCATGAGACCACATTTATGAAAAGAGCTGAATGCTGCAAAGTGAAACATTTAACAGCTGATGTGCAAAGGTTAGCAAAGGGACAGGCAAGACGGGAAGCACTGAGCGTAAAACACAATAATTAGGGAAAAGGGTGTCTGTTCACTCAAAATTAACAAATGTGATATGAACAAATATGAATAAATATGTTGTTATTGTCTTTGTTACATGTGTTGTATTATTTTAATAACCATTCCAGTGATATTTCAGTGTTATTCCAACATTGTAGTTACATTGTTAAAAATTAACCTGTGCGAAAATGTAAGAAACACTGGTTCAAATGACAGGATAGAAGACGTAAAATGATCCTAATAATAAAAAAAGGATCATTATGTGAAAAGAGAAACACACACACACACACACACCTACACACACACACACACACACATTCTTGTTGCTTTCTTACAAGCAATCTTATTACTTACTGCAGCTGCCCTGAGAAATGAATTTATAGATCCTGACTTCCATCCCTCCCCCCGTAGCACATTCACAGAGCACACACGTGCACAGACACACGTACTTGCTCCAACATCATCATGTGTGTGTGTGCGCTGCCAACAATAAAAAGCATCCGGAGACTGTTCTAATTGCACTACCCAGAACATCTTTATATGAAGATTACATTCTGCTAGAAGATAATTAAATAAATAATTTAATTAATTTCAATAAGAGAGACAGAGCAAGGTAGAAAATATGAGAGAATAGTTTAAAGTATTACATTGTTTCCAGAGCAAAGTGCTTTGGCCCTGGGGTTTGTTTTGAGTTGTTTTTTTTTTTTTTAATTCACTCCCCTTTTCTTAGTTATGTTTGTGTGTTTGTGACTTCTGTGTTCTACTGCTTCTTGTTTCCATGTTCGGTATCTACCTTTTTCTTTTCTTTTCAGTATCTATCAGTTTTTTACCTGTGTCTTGTCTTGATGTTTCCTGTGTGTTTGATTGCCATTAATTACTTTAATCTATGTCGTGTTTCCCATCTGTTTTTTATCCCCTGTCTGTCCCTAACGGATGGTCCTGTCCTCCCCTTTGTCTTTGTCCAGTCGTCTGGTTGTTGATCAACCTATTTTCCAGTCTGATGCTCTGCGTTTTTCCCTTTTCACTCTAGTCTGAGTTAAGCTTTTATACGGTCTAAACTAAATCTTGTGCCAGTAATGTGCAAAGCCCCCCCCCCCCCTTTTTTTTTTTGTTCGTAATAAAGTTCATGTACATGATTCACCTAAACTGTTTATGCCTGAGGGCAGGACATGGTAATAGTCATAGTTATAACAAACAGAAGATGCTGAAGAGACTTTTGTGGCAGTGCTTGGTAGCCATGAAGAACAACAATCTTTCCTTGTGTTATTAGTGGAGATTTGATAACTCAGAGAGATGAATATTATCTTGGATACCAGATGAACCTGAGATGTTTCATGTGATCTGGCAGAAGGCATCTGGCTCCCCTCCCTTCCCACCTGGACTTGCCCATAGCAGGTCTATTGCAATTTAATGTTTGATACAATTGCTATAAGCTCTGCAATCTGTAGTAGACTTATAGTCTTCCGTTACTCAGCACTACATCACGCATTTTTTTCACGTGACTGATTGATTGTGATTGATTGATCAAAAGCCTGACAGTCATTTACAGTGAATGAATAACCATTACAGGGATTACATACGCACTTTCATGCCTCTCCCTGCATGGATTTGTTTATTTTGTTTGTCTGCTTGCCTTGGCATGTGGCTTGAAAAGTGTCTCCCTTATCAACCAGTGTGTGTTATTGAAGTCAGTGGAAGTGGATTGGCTGTAAACTAATAGGAATTGAATATGTAGGCCTGCAGTGAACAAACAAGAGTTTAATGAGACATGCTGGTGAAAGAGTGACTGGGTGAATGAAACATCCTACCTCTTATATCTGACAATCTCAAGTTAGCTGTTTAAGACATGAGCACATGAGCGGAATAGATATTTAAGAATTTTTTTTTTTTTACTTAAGCTATAAACAGTGGCTAAACACAGAGAAAGTGAAGTCACAGAGCAGTTTTAAACAAATGTATATGGAAAAATGGGATCATTCAGTCTCATATGGTAAAAAAAAAAGAAAATACAGCAGCAGGAAGAAAATATTATACAAGATACGGGCCTATTAGAATAAAGTTATGGCTTTTAACTTCAATTCAAGGAAGTAAAACATCATTTACTTAGTAAGGTCCACTTTGTGAGCAGTAATTTTACACTCAAGTTTTGGTTTATACAAAAAAATAACAGTTGAAGACACATTCTCAAGTAATGATAAAGGTTCTTTCATAAAGCAATCTTCAACAGCTGCCTGTAACATCTGAAATGTGCTCTTCGAAGTATAGTGAAACACTGAGGAGTGGATTATCTGCTTGGATTTCACATGTCAGATCCAGCAGATGGCTCGCCTGGAGCAAGAGGACTCGATGATGCTGCACAACTCTGAAAAATAACCAGTTGTACACCAGTTACAGCCGGTTACACCATGGTACAACATGTCAGTGTGTCAAATGACTGACATGGCGTGGAAATACAAAAAGATCCAGTATGCACGTGTATGTGTGTGTAAGTGCTGAGAAGGAGATCATGGGCTGACATTAGCCAGTCCTCAGCCTTAGCCAGAAAATGTTTGCATGCACACCAAGGTCCACTCTATTGTCCATTAGATCTATGACCCAGACCTTGGCCTATACATCACCGAGGCTAGCCCTTTATATCTAACCCTGAGGTCATATATCTACTCGGTGTATGTGGATGCTTGTGTTTGAGGGTGGATGTGGGTGTGTTTGTTTGGCTACACTTCTACACAGTTTACTCATGATGCCGAGGCACTGAGACTGTTATGGCCCCCACAGTGACTGTAACCAGAATACACACACAATCCCTCTACACACACACCGAGATGCTGTGGGTCGTTGAAGAGCCCCTTGTGTGCTCTTTCAGGAAAATGTGTTATTGAAACCCCAGTTTTATGGTGGTTCTTGGTTTCACCGATGACCACACATGTACACACACAGAGGACTGTCTGTCATTCACGGCCTATAAGACATGGTGTGTTGGGCTAATGGCCCTGCACTGCCCTCCCTGCGAGAAGCCGACACATCAGTCTGTGTATTTGTGTGTCTACCCTGCTATTGTGTGTAAGTGTGTTATCATACTTCTTAAAATGTTAAAAGTAGCCAAGAGAGCACTTTGAGTGATTTTCTGCATATTAGCTTTTATTTTCTGCCTCAAGACTATAAGCAGTAAACAAGCCCTACCCAATAAGACTCATTTGGGAAAAATCAAATATAGCAAATAAATAAATAAATAAATATGAATACAATAACCAATCTATCATTAATTATCTCTGTGTGGTTTTATTCTTCAAATGACCCCTCTCAATTGTGTGCAAACACCTGGCAACACCAGGCAAATGTGTCTTGTTTTAGGTATTCTAAAGATTTGAACTGAATTTTTGAAGGTTATTTTTAGGTTAGCAATCAATTTAAAGACAAAAAAGTTACAATTTCAAAGAGTCACTTTCACTGCTTCCTTGGCCAGAGGAAAGCCATAGTACACATGTAGAGAAAGTTGACCATTCCAGAAGAAGTGTTTTATTAAAAAATGTGAAATAACGTCAAATATACTTGAAATAAATTTCTACATTTATTGCACAAAGCAAAAAAAATAGCCAAGTGAGTTACATGTCTTGTCTTAGTTAGCCTGTCAGTTTATTAAATCTGTAGATTAGTCAGTCTTTTTAATGTGAAATAGTTCCACATGCATTAGAATGTATAAGCAAAATTAAGACCAGTCTAACCCAAAGTGTCTTTGTGAAATCAGTCGTGGTTCAAGTGTACACAGTCATTGATCCAAAAGGTGGGCTGAGCAAAAATGAAGAGTAAAATTAATGTATCATCCTCTAATTTTCATTCATATTGTTAAATAAATATTGATATTATGTCTACATGTAACCAAACCAAAGCCAAACCAAACACACCTCAACATAATCAGATTGTTGGAGCTGGATCTTAAAATTGACAGAACATTTAACTGAAATATCGCTATTTACATATTTTATGCCACAAAATTTCCCCCCAAAATGCAGAATTCTTTGCTCTTCCAAGAGAAGTGCTTGAGAAGACAAACCTTTACAGCCTTAAAACACAAGAATTTATTGGTACAGTGAGAGCAGAGGTAAACTCACCTATTCTTCATTCTAACAGCCTAACATTAAAAAAAGAGAAATAAGCAAATAGTAGTGTGCACTGATGATCTTTTATTCTTAAACTGGCAACTTGGTAAAGTCTGTCAGGAGTTTGCAAAGTTTGTTATACAACTCTTGGGCCACAATGTTTGTTGTTTCCATCATTAACAAAAAAATTGTAAGAGTAACTTAAAAGGGTCTATGCACACAAATGCACCTTACTGAAAACTATTGTTATTTAATTAAAGAAACCAATAACAATCGTGTTATTTTTGATGAAGACCTGTAAAGAAAACCAGCTGTTTAAAAAGTCACATAACTACTGTGGAAATCCCTGTGCCCAGTCATGTATCCATGACTGGGCACAGGACCATTTTTGGCGTTTTAAAGCTCTTCTGGACACACCGCTGCTTTGATATTTAACGCTCTTTGCCCATCAATTCAGTGAATGTTCAACATTTCATTCTTGATAAGGTGATGTCTGGGCTGAAGCAAAGCCTCATGGGAGTGCTGCTGAGTGCTGTTTGTGCAAAGACTTCAATAGACGTCAATCTGCGTGGACCTGCTGTTGGTGTCTTTGAGTGTGTGTGTGTGTGTGTGTGTGTGTGTGTGTGTGTGTGTGTGTGTGAAACTGCTTCTTTTTCTGCTCACAAACCTAGAGAGGTTTGACAGCAAGTCCCCAAAGATACCACACTGCCTCCTCTGCCTCCTCTTCCCCTCCATATGTCTTCGTCTATCTCTCTTTTTTCTTTCTTCATCCTTTCACACCCTCGCTCTATCTGTCCTAGTGTCTGAGCCTTCATTTGTAGTGTCCCCCGCATTCCCACCACCCTCTTTCTCTCTGTGCTCCAATCTTTCTTTCCCAGCATGCATAGGGAATCCGACAGTGAGTTCTCATCTTTGAGTTCGTATTCATTGACAGTTCCATGTGGAGCCTCACAGCTCCTTCTTTCTGAGACAAAACAACAAAATCTGCTCCCCATCTGTGTGTCTGTGTGTGTGTGTGTGCTTGATCCCCCACCCCCACCCCAATCTTGTGGGTGCACGTGGCTTTGTGTTTGGCTTAGACTGATATATGGATTTGCCAATATTGGTCTTGAATTAAAAATCAGATATCAGCCAGTCCGAGTGAGCTGCCTCTCTTATGGCATAGGATCTTTGCAGACTGCAGCACGTCAATAAGTTTTTATTATTTCATACCAGATGTCTGAGCTGCGAAATCACTCCTGTGTGCTCTGAGGGGATTTTCCTCTTCACTTGTGAAACCTGCCACACAAAGCAGCTGCTCACCTATCCAAAGTGCCTATAAATAATCCGTTTTCATGTACTATCATTATTTTTAATGTTATAATGAATACGGTTTCTTTTGGTGGAATTGGACCATAAAAGTGGTCAACTGCAGTTCTAGAGGTTAAACCCAACAATCAGCTGGAAAAACCACACATGCATAACGCATTACCTCAAAGACAGACAAACAAACGTGCAAATGATGTGGCAACTATGGCAACCACCTGGCACTAAAGGTACTCTGACACCTGTGTGTGAGGTGTGTATGAAAGCAGGGCTATCAGCAGGAATCTGTAAGTGTCAGTTGTCACCCACTTGAAGTGAAGGACCAAATAATCAAAGGCAGCTTAATGGAGAGAAGCTCAGCAGGTGGCAGGTGGCAAGATCCTATCGGCCCTGAGGTGGATTGAGAACACTTGTAAAAACAGTTTGATTTCAGCCAGAGCTGCAAAAAGGAAACCTTTGTCATGAAGTCATGAACCTTTGTCATGAACCTTTGTCATGCAGCACATGGAGAATGTTTGTCGTTTGTGGATTCTGCTCCGTAATCTGTTGACCAAATCTGCAAAATCCCAAAGTCTGCTAGGTTTTGTTGTGCACATCTGTTTGCAAACATGCCAACCATATGACAGATGAATAAAAGATACCTCTGTTGGGTTATGATGAGATGGGCCATGCTTAATTAATATGTGAATATGGTCCTGGTTCTGCTCTGTTTTGCAGGAGCAGAGGAAGCATTAGATGCAGGATAAACTCATCAACATTTGAGAGAAAAACTTTTGCTTTCACAATGACAACTGAAGCCTTATCACAGGTTGACCCTGTTCCACTAGTGCCAAACGTGTCAGCAAGATGTGTAAATTCCATCTACACACCTATCAAATTCTGGAATAGCACTTATCATAAGCCCCCGTTTTTACTTATGTTGTTTGTTTTTTTGTTGGAACATTGTATTCCCATCATAAACTAGTAAGTTAAAGTGCTGCACTTTAATAAGGCATTTTTGTTGTCTTATTTACAAATCAAAGCACTTTAGACCACACACAGGCCACAGACACAACTGCTTTCAGTATCACACACACACACACTAATGATGTATAGAGCAGTTTGGGGGGTTCAGTAGTTAAACCTGAGCACACTGATATTTGACATGGACGAGTGTAAAAGAATGAACCAATAACACAAAGCAGTTAAACTTTCTACAGGCATCAAACCATAGACCTTCCAATTAGTGGAGGTTTTCCCTCGATGGCACCTTACATTCTGTTCACGTGGAACTGTAGACCCACCACCCACTCATGCGGCATGATGCTTTAAACAAACATAATATCTGGACATCAGCTAGCAGCCAGGGTGTAAACACAGCAGTATCTGAAGTCAGTAGAAAATAAATGACTTATTAACTTTAAGCAAAGGATCAAAATATATTTCTTTCATGTAATTTTAAGTAAGTGGGCCCTGAGAAGCCCTACATGTAAGGAAAGACCACAGTGTTGATTTATTCCAACCCTAACTCAACATAAATAATTTGTTTTATTTTCTTATTATGTTTAAAGTGTGTTATATTATTAATTATCAAGGCTTGTGGGCAAAGTAAAATAGACGGCTTGATTGGGAAATAGAAATTTGTTGTTTTTCTGCAATGAATAAAACTGTTTATGTATTTTTATTTGTTTTCATTTTACATATTAGATGAACTAATGCTACAAAACAGTTGAGGTTTCTCTGTATTTTATAATTATTTGGTAAACCTTGATGACTTCTCCAAAAACTACTAGAGAAATCAGGTGTTTCAGTTAAAGACAACAGAATTGGAAACAATATCTGATTAAAGATGTGCGCTCTTCTCAAGAAAAAGAACCATACTTCAATCACTGAGACTACTAGTTAGGAGAAGTTGGGAAAAGCTTTATAGACATACACAGTACTGGAAAGTGTTATAGAAGGGTTTCTAAATATGTACATATTCACCACTCTATGATAAGATAACAAGTGGTGAAGAGCTAAATCGGGGCTTCTAGCCTAGATATTACACGAGGAGCAAAATGTGCGATCCAAAAACTGTGGAAAATGGTCCACAGTTCTGACTAAAACACCTACAAAAAACTCTACAATTTGATAAAGCATTTGCTCCTCTTTACAGTCTAGGAAAACTCCTTATAGGTGTGGTATTAATGGAAGGCACCACTCAGGGAATCCTGCACTCAACAACCGAGAAAGCAAACTAACAAGCTAATAAAAGCTACAGCAAGTCTCAAGTTTTCAAGTTTGCACTTCTGTAACCGTGTCCTGTGGACAGATGAGAGAAGCTGGCTGATGCAGCAAGACACTGAAGCAGAAAAATAAAACGGGTTCAGGAAATAACTCAGTGTGTTTAACAAATATATGAGAGGGAGAACTGTTTAGTTTAGTTAGATTGTGTTTGTGTCTGGTTGTTCCTTAGGTGAACATGGTTGTTGTTGGTGTTGTTATTGTTGGTGTCGTTTTCTAGTAGAGTATGTCTTTCCATTATCTTCATTACCAACCCAGTTTATTCGCCCTACAGACATTAATGAATTTCCTTCTTATTACTGTGGTGGGATGGTATGGTTGTGGCTCGGGTGTAGGTTGGAGAGGTGGGGCAGGATGGCTGAGTGTGGCATCAGTTGGAGAAAATGACACGCCTGGTGTGGGCTTGCTGATTAGTCTCTCCTGCATATGTAAGGAGCAGGGCCAGAGGAAATGCTCTGAAGCAATAAATAATAACGTGTATATCCAAATCCGCTTCAGCTCTGTGGTTACTGAGGAGAACCTCTTACAATTATATTAACACATCTGCTCACTGTTGCTGTAAGTACAGTCAAGGTACTTTAAAGATTTTATTCCTTTGCTGGACAATTTTTGATTTGTTTGTTTGCTTCCTTTCAATTATCAGTGCTAATCAGAGCCTCAAGCTCCTTCTTTTTGCCTTTAGCTGCAATGTTTATTCCAAGATAATCCTTCCTACATTTGGGCTAATTGAGTCAATTCAATAAATGATTTCTTTCATGTCCGTTCCCACAGTGGTGGCATCAATAAATGTTCGTTCCATTCAAGTGTGTGTACATGTGTTTGATTCATGTGTATGCATATTTAAAACTTGTTCTGTGCATGCTTTGATAAACGAGGCCGCAGTTGGAAGCTGCAGTGCGCGGTGGGTAGTCTGTGGGAGTTTGAGTTTTAATTGAAAAATTATCTGGTGCTTCTTTTTGGGTGTGCCTCAGTGCTGTGTACCTACACAGATGCCTGCTTGCTCGCTCACCTCCCTGTGGGTACATTGGTGTCTGAGAGAGTGTGTGTGTGTCTGTATGCCGTAGGTGGAATAATGAAGTGGATTATGAGTTGCCCAGCGGTGTGATGAGGAAGAACAGATCAATAACTAGATATGCGCAAGAGCATCGAAGTACAGCGGAGAGAGAGGAGAGGCTGAGCTACAAAATGATATTTTGATTATGAAGAGCAAAACTGTGTGGGTGGCAGAGAAGGAGACAGAGAAGAACAAAAACGGTGACACTCGGGCAAAACAAGAACTGAAGGCAATAAAAAAATGGTCATGGTATTTTATTCAACTGTTTGTGCTAATGCTCACCTTATATTATCATACTTCTTTTTTATTTACATATTTTCATATTTGTCATTTTTTTTCTTTACCTCCTTACAAGTTCCTGCTCAGATTGATTGACTAAAAAAGCGATAGGGGCCTACTGTAGGAAAGGTATGAAGGAGGCAGAGGACTTCAGGCTAAGAGACAGCAATATAACATAGCTATTGTAGTAGGACTCTTTTCTCTTGACATGAAATCCACTGTCACTTCTCTAGACAAATGGTTTTTAATCAGAAGAAATCCTCCCAGCAGAGGTACAGCTAGACAGTCTGGATCTGTTGGGCATCACAAATCAAAGTTAAACCCGTCCTCTGCTCTTTTCTACAGTCCCAGAATTAGTTTTGGGTTTGTCGTCTCACATTTGAAGACTTTTTCCTTTTTTTCCTTTTTCTTTTTTTGTGTATTGTTTTGCATTTTTTCGGGCTGTGTATTTGTAGAATATCTGAACTGGATTCATTGTACTTTGTTTTATTCTTCATTTTCAATGGATCATTGAGTAAGTCGGTCCACTCAGCATGGTGGCATCAACTAATGAGAACAGACAGTCTGAAGAACCTGACAGAGGCCTGCAACCTGTTTTTTCTGATGGTCTCTCTAGAATTAGAGTGGGATTTTCTTTTGTGTCTCAAATCTCTCGCCCTAATTTGACCTCAAGAAACACATTTTGTCATAACGCAACTTATGGAAACAAGTTCTGAAGGATGCCTTTTTGAGAATTTTTTGAAAGGTGAGCCTGTGCCTGCCTTTCATAAAGGTGGGACACTGCGTCGTGTTTTCTGCTAAATTTATTAAGATACTTGTTTTTATTTTTAAATCTGGGCAAATAACAGTCACACAATTTGGCTAATGAATCATCCAGACTGGCTAACTTATCCCATGCTTTAGTATGTTTCTCCTTTCATATGTACAAAGCAGCTCAATAAACTCAATAAATGTTATGTGAATAAACACTGGTATAAGTCAGATAATCCTCTGCAGCCTGAGGAATATAAGCCTTGCCTTTTTTAGCTTTCTTGTATTTCATAATAATCCTGATTCGAAGCCAAAAGGGATTTTATCCACCAAGATCTGCCATAAATATCCATTTACAATGGAAAAAAACATCTGTAAGCTAAAGTGGAAGAAAAGTGAACTTTGATAGCCATGAAACAAGTGACCACAGGAGACATCTAAAAGTAGCTTCAGCCTGTAGCTTCATTGGTAAAAGCAGATAATAGATAGATAATGCTCTGTCATTAGTTGGAGAAAAGAGAGAAGAAGTTGCTAATGCAAAAATAATGTAGTTATAAAATATCTAGCAAATATCTAAGTGTCTAAGGAGCTTGGAAAGAAAGCAATTTGACTTTTTAAAGCAGGAAAATGACCTGATATCAAAAATGAGGAATATCTGCATAAGTTGCTTTATCAGAAGAAAACATTAGTTGCCATTTCCTCTATGTAAAATAGGAGGAGACAACACAAAACTCACAGTAATCAACTCTGATGGTAAAAGTTATCATGTCATATTATAATCATAATTTAATGCGTTCTGATATTATTGATAATGATATACTACCGGATTCTTCTGGATCAGCATGAGAAAGAATTTACATATAAACAATGTCAATTGTTTTTTATTGCAGGTGATATAACCTAGTTGCACACTACTGTCTATGTCTGCTGTCCTCTGAGAGTAATCAGCTAACGTTAGCCAAAGCAAACAACTTTGCTTTCATCCATTGTTCTTCATGTGTTTTGCTTTCTATCCAAAATGTGTCCTTTTCTTTTATAGTTCAATGTTATGAATATTCATCCAACATTACATGATAATTTTATTAAAGTTTATAAAAGAGAAACAAAAGCTAAGTAGATTGTTAGAGCAACACTGCACACAGTCGGTGAGAGGTGTATAGTGTCTTTACATATTAACATCAAATTTGGGGTTTATAGTATCACTTTCATGCTAATACTGTCCAGTTTATTGATTTTAATTTTTTTTATTTTTTCCAGAAAGTTGGGAATACTGTAAACAGTGAATGGTTTTAGTAGTTTACTCCCAATTTTTCTTCATCAGCCTCCAACAACTCTAAAACTAGATTCTCAGTGGAGAACCACAAGTGAAGTCAGAAGTAGTAAAGGCCAAAGAATGACAAAACGGCCACAGAGAAGCGCCTCAGCAATCCTAACCTTTACTCAGCCTCACACAAATTGACAAAAAGAAGAAGAGAGAAAAGAGCAGAGTGTTCCATCTGGGCAAGTAACCTTTTCTCCAGCCGCAAATCAGGTGACTGGGACTGATGTCTGTGTGATTGTGTGCAGGTGTTTACAGTCAGTCTACGTGTGTCTAGAAGGGTGAGATGCTGCTTGGTCGTGTGATCATGTGTGTCGACTCAAAGTGAACGCAGTGATTATGTTTGTCCGTGTCGATGTTGTGTTCTTCTGAATATAACATCTTTTTTATGTATGCTTGCTTGAGTTTCTAGTTCTAGTAAAGTTTCTAGTAACTAGTAGTTTGTGGTAAGAAAAGGCACTTGTGATCCTAAAGCATTGGGACATTATGCATGAAGGTATATGTGCAACTACGTTTAAGGTGTGAGCTATATTGTGTGGGTGTGCAGAGCTCAGATAGTGCAAGAGGCAGGCTGACATTTTCAGCCAGCTTGCTTATGACTGGAGGCAATGGGCAGCCGTACAGCGACATCACCTCCTGGGTGGCTGGGTCCTCATTAGGGAGGAAGCAATGACACAGTGAGAGAGGGGTGTGGGAGGGTGGAGTGGCAGAGGACATGAATGTGAGGACAGAAAAGATTTCATGTAATATGTTTATCTTTTTGGCAACTGTTCTTTCCTTTTATGCAAATAAAAGGTCATTACTGAGAGGGCAGGTGAGGGAAATAGAGAAGAAAATGAAACATGGAGAAATGTGATCCCCAGTCTCGCTGTTACTGAGCATGTAATTTAGAGTCTTGCGGTGTTAAATGTAGGTGGTAAAATCCTAACCAAACTAATTCAACTGGATTTTAGACATTTGATATTTTAAAATTGTGCATTGTTAATCAAACTTGCTGGATTGAAATAAACGTTTCATTTTTTCGCTTGACAGATGCATTTTACAGATCAGCTGAATCATCCTGTTAGAGAAAGTGCTGCCTCTCCAGTAAGTAGTGCAGAGGCAGATCAGGATTATCCATGACTGAACAACTTGTTCAGTAACCTCCTCTCTAGTACATCTTCAAATGTGTCCAGTTTGGAATAAATCACCATCATCTCCAATGCTGCTCCCCCCAGCATATTATAGCAACACACTGACAGAAAATCTTCAACATTTTTTCACATGAATGATCTCAACTTTCTTTTTCAATAGAGCCTGATCATCTTCTTCTTATGTGTTGGTGTTCCAGTTCAGCCTGTCTGTCAATGTGGACGCCGGATACTTGTACTTCTTCGCCTTATCCTGTCCCAAGATAGATGTGGGCCATTTACAGTAGCTTCCCTCTGGAGATGTTCGCCACATCTCTAGTCTTATAAACATTTAAAAGTAGATGATTTTTCCCAAACCACCACAAAATCATCCACAAGTGCTCTGCATTCCTCCTTTTGCCTATCACTTATATATCCAGTGAATGCAGTATTGTATTTCTGTAGGTGGCATGTTCTAGAGTTGTACTGAAAGTGTCCAAGGCGAACAAGAGTGGGGACAGCACAGTTCCTTGTTGAGCTCCTGTACTTCACATTATCAAATCAGCTAGATGCACTTGAGAAATCAAAGAAGGTGATTCTCGCAGTGCAGCAGGATGAGGGAAAGCTATCTGCAGCTTCCAGATAACCTAATCATCTACTGCCAGATTAGTTTGATATCTGACCTGCAGAGCGTCAAGAGAGGTTTTCGCCTATAGTTTCATGTGGGCCAAGAGTACTCTCTCCAGTAGGGATGGGTATCATTTAGGTTTTATCCGATACAGGTGCCAAACCGGTACTTTTGAAACGGTGCTGATGCTTAAACGGTGCTCAAACCGGTGCTTAAAGAATGGAGAACACAAAATTGGTCCAAAAACCTCTCATGTTTAGCTGTTTTTTTGTAAAAAGATAACAATGTTAGCCTTTTCTGCAGCTATAGGGCATATATGATATCATCATCATATGGTCATCACACAGGATGTTGTCAACCATCCAGGTACCATCTCCAGTTTCAGAATCAGGCTGTAAATGTCACTCCGGAGCAAAGATAGCTGGAAAGCACAGATCCTCAGCGCCTTTTGGCTGATACCATCAGGGCCAGCAGTGTTGCCCTGTGTAATTTCTCCAGCTCTCCTGTCTCCTACAGTTAAGCACAGGGTGTTTGTCACAGATGGAGGTGGGTCTGATCCATAGAGTTCACTTGGGTCTAAGCATGTAAGAAAGGGAAAATCACTGACAGTGGTGTGGGTGTGTGGAGTGTAGAGAATAGGGCTGTGAACTAAATCTGTTGAAAAGATTATTTAGGTCATTTGCTTTCCCCAGTCTTTCCTCTGGTGGTCTTTCTGTCACCTTAAACACGCAGATTTAAAAAAATAAATAAATTCCACTCTACATACTCCCTTATGACTTTTGTTGAGCTTCACCTGTAGGTCGTGCTGCACTCTCCTCGTTTCTCCCATGTCCAAAGACCTGAACACTTTACCGAGGCTTTAACATGCAATGAGTCCTTGTCCCAGTCAGGGCAGGTCATTTTTATGAATACAAACTTAATACAGATTAATGCTCTTACTTTCTGTCACTTTAGTAACTACCTCAGTGGAAATTTGAGGAACAGATTTTTACCAACAACTTCTGAATTAATGAAATTTTTTTTCCTCTGATTTCTCTTACCTGGTAGAAAATGTAACAGAAGAGGGGGGTCAGTGTCACTTTAATACTGCCCTCTCTCTTCTCAGTCTTTCTCTCTCTCCCCCATTTACCTCCTTCACTTTATAAAAAAAAAATAACATGGATAACATATTCTGTATTTTCTATTCAGAGGAGAGGGGCTGGTGATGCCCAGTACCATGGCTCTGAGTCCACTAGAGTGCCTTCACCATAAAAGCACTAAGCAGCTTAAGCTGCTCTTACAAGAGACATGTATATCTGAAAGCCACCTCACTTCAAGATTGTAGCAGCATGCTGTCTGACCTATATGGGGTTTTGAAGGCCAGGGATGCATTAGAATGTTGATTTGATGCTTTCAGACACCCCTGTGCTGTGGGCTGATGGATTTTGGGACTGTGAAATCTGAAGAATAGTGTTTAGTGTTTGCAATGCACTTTTTGTTTTCTCATTCAGGGGGTATTTTACAGTGTGTATTTAAAGAAAGATTGGTATCATTATTATTAGGGCAGCATGATAGTGCCGTCATTTGCACTGTTACCTCGCAGCAAGAAAAAAATTGATGAATTGTGATTAATTATGATTTATAATCAATTGTACTAAGTAGATGGATTTCCATGCTTGAGGCAGAGGACTGGCTTAGTCACACTTACACTCCTTTCAGCACTCCCTCATATATACTATGAATGTAGCTTTGATTGGTTATTTACTGTTGTGCTTGTTGCTGTTATTGCATTGCTGTCAAGCATTTTTATACCAATCAGTGGTTTATTTAACAGACTACATATTTAGAAAGGCAAATGTTGCCTTTACTATTGCCTCATGGTCTGCTTTGTTGTCCTTTTGGCTGATTGTGCAGATCCCAGCTTTTCTAACATTGTGCATGTGAGATGGCTTGTGCACATGCAAAACTGATGTGCTGGAAGCACAGATCTGTGAACAGTCTCCTCTCTACAGGCATCTCTATAATCCATCAATGTAGAAGCATATGATTTCCAGATGGCACATAACCGATGTTAGTGAAACTACTGCAACAGTTGGAAAAATCCCACATTGGGTTTGTTTTGGAATGGCATATATCCTGCGCATTGTATGTTTTATTGGTCGTTTAGTGTTGTGACATAATGTGTGTTTTGTTTTTTCCTTCACCAGCTATGCCAGTCATTTAGAAGAAGAGTTCTTTGAGTTGAGTGCAAAGAGCAAATATCACTGTGCTGACGTTTGCATGCACAGTGGCAATGTGTCAAGTACATCCCCAGTTTAATTCAAATTATTCTTTACCTT
This sequence comes from Haplochromis burtoni, assembly GCF_018398535.1. Lineage (NCBI taxonomy): Eukaryota > Metazoa > Chordata > Actinopteri > Cichliformes > Cichlidae > Haplochromis > Haplochromis burtoni. The sequence continues at coordinate 885,170 of NW_024582615.1, read as the reverse complement.
TGGGACTTTCTATTTTAGGACTTCTCTGTTTGTGCCACTGTTATTACACTAGAGAAATGGTTTAGTCGTTTTATTACACAATTAGTTCAATTTGAAGGTGTGCACACACCTCACCTTACTCTACTAAATATAGTGTATGCTACCATAGGCTCTCTATCTTCTACACTAAAGCCTTTGGACTCTTGAGTAGCTCCATTACTTTTTCATTCCCTCAGTCCATCTTTGTGCCTCCATCTTTATTTTATTATCCATCTACAGAACTAAACTTGTCAGAGCTATCTTTGTCTTCAATTCTTATGCAGGTTTTATGTTCTAAGATGCCACCTTACATTCTGAGTGCCCTGTTCTTCCGTTTTTCTTTTTTATTCCAGTTTTTTCTCTTTTTCAGCACCTCCCACACTCTTTTCTCACATTGTCATCTACCTCTCACATGCCTCATTCTGTCTTTCTCTGCTCTCTCACTGAAATGTCGCGCTTTCTGTCCGTTAGATTTTTTTTTTGCCACTCTGTTTTCATCTCTCATTCTCTTGGGTGCACTTCTACTTGTATGCTAATAATGTTCTTGTGCTAAGAAAGGAAGCTGCTTACCTATTCACATCAGGACTCAACACATGCATGCATGCATACACATGCACGCACACACAGTACTTTTGTGCCTGTAGAAGTGTGCATCCATTTCTGTCCTACAGCGAAACCTCACATCTTCTCATCCTGCTAAGCTTTGTCTCTTTTTTACATTTTGTCTTTTTACTCTTGTGCAGCTTTATGTTTTCAGTTTTCAATTATTTTTCTCTAATAGTACATGATTTAATGCATGTTCACAGTTTATGTACCCCAAAAAAGTGGTACAGTTGGTGCATTAAATCACAGAGAGAGGTCAGCGGATGCTGAGGCGCAAAGTGTGCGCAGGTCGCCAACATTCTGCAGAGTTATTCGCTACAGACTTGCAAACGTCATGTGACCTTCAGATTGGATCGAGAACAGTGCATAGAGAGATTCTGCCACAAGCTATCTGGTAATCAAAAGGACGAGTCTGGATTTGGAGGTTACCAGGAGAACTGTACATGTCTGACTGCATTGTGCCAAGTGTAAAGTTTGGTGGAGGCAGAATTATGGTGTGAGATTGTTTTCGAGAAGCTGGGCTCAGTCTCTTAGTCCCAGTTAAAGTTTTAGTTTCACTTCCAATATGGCTGCGCACCAGTGCACAAAGCAAGGTCCAGAAAGACATGGATGAGCAGGTTTGGTGTGGTAGAACTCAGCACAGAGTCCTGACGTCAATCCAATAGAACACCTCTGGGATGAATTAGAGCTTAGATCATAGCCAGGCCATCTCATCCAACTTCAGTGTCCGACCTCACCAATGCGTTTCTGGAAGAATTGTCATAAATTCCCATAAACACACTCCTAAACCTTTTGGAAAGCCTTCCCAGAAGGCTTGAAGCTGCTATAGCTGAAACGATGGCCTGACATCGCTTTAAACACAATGAATTAAGAATGAGTTGTTACACAAGGTCATGCGTGTGAAGGCAGATGAACGCATATTTTTGGCAATATGATGTATGTGTTACTTTCAGCTGTTTCCTTGTAACAATGGTTGGCTACAGTGGGCAGCCCACCCACACTTGGCTGTGTTTTATATCAATTACCCTTCCTGACATAATCCCAAAGGGAATTTATGTTTCTGTTTGGAATCAAACAAGCAATTTTTCGCTTACCAAGCAAATGTGGAGCTGCAGCATGTATAAACTAGAAATTCTAACTATATTTACAATACCCCCAAAAAATCTTTACAAAATCTTTACGTCTCCAGTGGTTTCAGGACCATGTGCCAGGATTTTGTAATTTCACCAAGCCTGGGAGGAATACAATTTACTAGTAAATGATCTTTCTCTTTCTTTCTGCTTGCCAGATGGTAAACTATCTAGATTAAACTCTTTTCGCAAACAACACTTTTAATGTTATATGGAAATCCAAAAGCTGTTCAAATCATAAACAAGTGCTGTCTTTGTAGTAAAAATAATCTCAGACAGAAAGCTATTATACCAAATCTGTGGATAAAGTAAATTCCAACTGGAAAATTCCTTCATTGCTTACATTTTTCCTTGCATGGGTCACATGGTAATTATGGGTAAATCGGCCAACCAGTGCACAAATAAATCTGTCATAATTGCAAATATTTTATATGCACAAGAATGTCTTTCTATATACAGCTTGTATAAAGATGTGGTGTTGTTATATTGGTTGCACCATAATAATATGATTCCCATCGGTCATGGTTCTGTCAGTTTAATATATATATATATATATATATAAAATTGTGGCTTGTATCTTTGCTTGTACAAAACTTCATAATGTGGCAGGTCCAGCCATTTTTTGTCTTTACATACCTAATTAGGGGGCATTATGCATTCAGTCCACAAAGCCGGAATAGCTTGAGTAACAGTTTAATCACATCCACACCCACACAGAGAAGTCCTCCCTACTCCCTCATTGCCTTCAACCCTGCAGAAGGAGGTAATCTATACCAGCTTGTCCTGCAGGCAAATCTGTTAGGGCAGCGACACAAATTAACACGTGTTTGTGTTTGTGCAGAACAAGAAATATGAACGGTGGCTCATTTCATTTTTGAAGTCGAGAGTGTAATTTGATTTGTGAAAGGAGGAAGGAGAAAGGCAGGGAGGAAAGGGAGGAGAGGATTTAATAGACAAGAAAACGGAGACGCTAGATTAACATATCAAGATAGAAGGTGATGGACAGATGATGATTAGAGAGTTTACCGTAAAATGACACCGTAGACTAACAGCCTTTGACATCCTATGTGAACCAACTTCTGTGTGTGCGTGCGTGCGTGTGTGTGTGTTCTAAAAGGTGGTAGGTAAAGTATTTGTTTACCTTAGGTTTAGTATTTTTATACAATTACACTAATTGTTTCATATTCAGTAACTCCTCATTACCACTCTTAAAGCTGCTTAATTTTTCTACTTGCGGCTGATAATTTTGATCAGTTCCCTTAACAAACACACACACACACACACACACACACACACACACACACACACACACACACACACACACACACACACACCCCTTGCGCTGTAGGTGTGTTCGGCTGCCTTGTCTCGTTTTCTCTAGTTGTAATATTTAAATGGACCTCTTGCTTTTGTGGTGTCACTTTACTGAAGATAAGGTGTCTCTTCTAAATGCAAATTCAGACACACAAAAGCATCTACACACACAAGCACACAGCTGCTTTGAAAATGTATTAGCAGTTTAAAACGGTAAAATGACTAAGTTATTTATTTTGCATGTCTGTAAAAGTTCTCTTGGGGAAGTTTCTAGCTAATATCATTTCATGTTTTTTTATCGGTTAGCCATATGAAACAGCTATCTGCCTGGCCTAAATGAATTGTGTGAAATTTAAATCTGCAATATCTTAAGCATGAAAAATACAGATCCTATTTGATAAATTGTTATAAGCAAACCATTTTAGTCTCTTTAATCCCCTTTTTCAGATGTACTTCATTACTTTATTCAGCTGCCAGGTACAAAGCAGAGTAAAGAGTGAATACTGGATGGTCAAGTATAGTATGGCGCTAAAATAGGTGGCACTGGATAGGCAGCTTCTTGCTAAAACCTCACCCATAACAGGAATATATAAGTTGATATGCATGCTTGTATTTTGTGTTCACCTTCTTCTTCTTCTTCTTCTCTTGCTCTCAGGTGGGCTGAAAAGCCAATTATTCAACTTGAAAACCATCTAATTGTTTTTTTACTTCTATTCTTCCCATGTAATTTCTTACTTCTCCTCTTAAAAGGGTATAATGCTACAGTTAGTAAAAAGGATTTAATATACACAGCAAATTTGACACAGCCTGCTAAATAATTTGCAGCCCACAGGTACTTGCTAAAAAGCCATTTTACCTGGCGTATCCTGTCATGTGACTTACAAAATGTCATGTATTTAGTGGTAACAGGTGAAACACAGGATTGATCAGGTGCAGCCTAAAGTGAAATGCACATGTTTTTAAAGTTATGTATAAAAGCACAGCAGGTCTTACATTTAGAAATAAAAAGATTTTATTTATCTCTTGAAATATGGAGCTAAAATTTTATCTTTAAAAGTAACACGGATCTTCGTTGTTCTATGTCATATGTTTACCTATTTATCATCCAGTGATCACATGCTAAATTAATTCATATAATAATATGCTCTGCTAAATACCGATGTCCATTTTGCTGGTAATGCACAATTTTGTAACTATGCAAGGAGGACACACCTGAAAATGAGAACTGGCTCTGTGTTTGCCCCGAGTGCTATCTAAATAAAGGTTGAATGAGTGAATATCCTGTAGCTCTGTATTCATTATTTCCAGTGAGAAATGCTTTGTGCCTCATCAGCATATTCCCCAGCCGGCTGCCCTCAGCGCGCCGTTGTCTTCAGTGTTGTTGTAAGCAACGAACAGATATAGATGGAGCATTGCTGAGGCACTGTAAATATTTAGAGCTGCTGTTGCACCATTTGTTTTAGGAAGACATCCATAGACTGCAGGGCAGAACTGGAGGAGTGTACTAGATGAGTTGAGGTTATGGTTTGGCCATGCAGTGTATTCGATCAAAAATGACTTGTCATCCAGTCACTGAGCTACTAGTATATAGTATAGTTCAGAAGGCCCACATAATGAGAACAGAGCATTCCATTATATTTATCTTATTTTGTCATTTCTCAATGGATGCAAAAGTATCTGAAGAAGGGTTGCAGCTTCAAAACTGGAGAAGAATTTAAAAAAAATCTGATTGCACTAGAGCTGCTTCCGCTAATTTGGAACTATGTATGCTGACCCACTAATGCAACAATATCAGTAGTTTTAAGCACATTCCCACAGACCTGAGCTACGGTAAAATTATAGTTCAGTAGAACAGTTAGCAACTGTGGAAACCTGGACCATAAAAGACCAAATGTGGGTTATTGTATATTTGTGTTGATTTTTTGCGTCAGTGGAGATTCTATGGCGTTATTTTTGTGCCACTATTCTGAGTGCACGTAAAAAAAAAATTGCAGGTGCAAGTGTTCCATTTTGAGGAGAAATTTTGAGCGAAGAAAAGCTAAATTTGAGTGAACAAAATTCATTGCTGTGTGCAAAAAATGTATTTCAGTGTTTGCTATTATCCATACACACACACACAATACCAGCCCCTCTCGCTCAGTTTTTGCATTTGCACTCGCTCAAAATGTGTTGCTTGCGCTGTCAACCTTTCTGCCCGTGTGCGTTCAACTCTTTCTGTGCACCGTTATATTTGTGCCACAAAACCAGCCAATCACAGACTTGGATGCAAAAAAATCTGATTGGCTGTTTTGGTCTCCAATCAGCTCAAAATGATGAAATACAATATCCCAGAATCCATTTCGTCCAAAACTCAAACGAGGCAGTGGCGGAGGAACAGAGTGGCGGAGTTTGAAATATTACTCTTTCTGGGTCACAAAATAAACTTTTATGCGAGGATGGTGCTGTGGAAACTAGTGATGTGCGATACCACTGATTTCCTTTCCGATCCGATACCAAGTAAAATTCAGGGTGGTATCGACGATACTGATCCGATACCGATACTTTGTACAAAAACGTATTTTATTTATTGTACCTTTTATTGTATCTCAAATTATAGCGTCATCATGATTACAGGAAATCAGACTACTTGTTCTTATCTCTTAATAATGCAGAATTCATCATATAGAAATAAAAAAACTGAAGTTGTGCGCTATTTGAACACGCTGCCTGCCTGCAGCACTAAAGGACTCCGCGAGAGACATCATATTCTGTGATATGATTTACTCTGAGGTGTTTGACGAGGTTAGTGGTGTTGCCACAACACCTCACTTTCTTGCCACATGTATCACAAACCACGTCTCGCTGTTTGTGGAGGTAAAATACATCCACACATGACTCAGCCATTGTGAGTGCGCACGCCAAGGGGCTGCAACACATTTATACAGCCATATTTCGCATATGACTATGAAAGGTGGAAGAGGAAGTAGTTCCTTCCAGTGTAGACAATCTGAATGATATAGTTTATTTCCACTGTGTTCCTGTTAATGATAAACTACAAATTACTAAAACATCGATATTTTAATATGAGAATCGATTCAAGAACATAAGTGACTGGTATCGGAGGAATCGATATTTCAGTATCGATCCACACATCACTAGTTTAAACTTCAAATATCTGCTCGATTTATCAAGACATCACATATTTACAAAAGCACTCTAACATATATAAACAACATTATAAACACTCTTTATAAATGTTGAGAGTGCAAGCAACACATTGCGAGCAAGCGCAAATGCAAAAACTGTGTGTGTGTATGGTTAATAGCAAACACTAAAATACATTTTTTGCACGCAGCAATGAATTTTGTTGACTCAAATTTAACTTTTCTTCACTCAAAATAAATTACTCCTCAAAATGCAACACTTGCACCTGCAATTTTTTTTTACGTGCGCTCAATTTTTTTTTACGTGTGCTCAGAATAGTAGAACAAAAATGACGCCGTAAGATTCTCTATTAAGAAACATGCCTCGGAAATCATTATTGTCAATTCTGCTGATTCTACTGAGATTTCTTTTTGTTTTTTAACCTGATAAGAGCGTTATTTCAAAGGATGTGAGATTAAGGGAATTGTTTTTTTTATAAACCTGCATTGTAGTAAGGCATGGGATAATCATATTTAACAATTTGAAGAAGAATCTCTAAGCAGTTCAAGAATGCCACCTCAGACGTTGGTCTACACAGCACAACAACAATGACAGATTCAGCCATTTTTCTTAGTCATTAAGCTTCTTTCTCTCACTTTCTGCGTCTTTTCGCCTTGTTTCATTTTTCTTGTCATTCTTTTGTCTACTCTAGACTCGCTGCCTCGTTCTCTGCATGCTTGTTAATCTTGCTACGCTGCGAAACTCTTTTTTTCCCTCCACTTTAACTTCACATTTCCCTTTGGTCTCTGAATTTTGCATTTTCTTTTGATTTCACCACCAGTAATAAGCCAGATCTGCTGGAAGAGTTTACATGCTTGAGTGATGGTGTTTTCCCTCTTCCTTCTTCCTCTACTGTTCCTTCTCATTCTCTTTCTCACCATTCAGAGTCAAAAGGACACAAAGTAAAAACGAGAGAAAAGAGAGAGGATTATAGTATACAGACCGTGACTGTGAAAAATAGATGTGTGCAGAGAAAGAAGTATAAAAAAATCCCATCTTTCTCTTCGTCTAGCCTTCTCTTTCTGGTTCGACAGAGATAGGAGGGATAAAAGCTGGATTCCTGGATCAGGGTTCACCTCAATATTGTCATCCCAGGAAGCTTAAAGGCCGAGCTCCTAAATCACGGATGGTGGCTTTTAGCCAAACCTGAGACATAGACACGTATGAACTCCTGCATAGAGGAGGAAAATAAAACATGTTTGGCATCAATCTGTAGAGGAAATAAAGCATGTTTATTGTAACATCAACGCACCACTTTTTTTTCATATATTACCGCATTATGTGCATGTTTGTATATAAGACAGCAAGGGAATAGAGCCCCACCCCACTGCCCCACCACTGTTGGCGTAGTAATCATTCTTCCTGTCTCACTCTTTGTGATTGCCAGCCCATCCTTGCACTACAGCTAAATTGAATCAATTAAAATCTTTCTTTTAGATGGCTGCTGTTGCTTCCACCAGATTAGGCTTTGATCAAGAAACACACAAATAAATAAATAAGCAAGTGGAAGGGGAATAGAAAAGGAATGAACTTAATTAAACAGTCAGCGGGGGTGTGTGCTTGTCTGGATGTTAGTAGGAATGTGTGGATGCAGCTGCACTGTATAGGATTTTGGCACATGTGCGCGATTCAAATGAGTGCTTGTTCAGAAATACTTGCAGAAATACAAAAAAAACCCTAAAAATTGTGCATATGTGCAAATGGGCAAACTTGCAAGCAAGTGAGCGTGCATGCGTGTAGGTGAACATAGAGTGGCTCTATCATAAATTTTATAAAATAAATTATCAGCTGACTATGTCAGCGGTTATACTTGACAGTAGATGAATCTGTGTGAGCCATTGTAAACATAATATGCATTATGGTTATTATGACCACAGTCACATGTGCTGCCATGCATAATTACAGCTCTTAACAGCCACATTAATTCAAATCACTGTGTTATGCAATAAAAATGAATATGATTTGTGATCCTGTTCTAATGAATTTTTTTTGTAAACTGGGTTCAGCATAAAGTCATAGATTTAACTCTTTAAATATCGAAGTGACAGGCCAAAGAAGAATAAACACATTAGTTCCATGATGCTAGAATGTTATGGTTCAGTAAGTGTTATCTTGGATTGGGCAGATATGATGGAGGTCATATTTATTGTTGTAAAACTGGATTTATTACTCTCACATTATTAGAATTATGTTGTATAGCAGGAATTCTCATATAGAGTTTTTAATTAGCCCTCAACAGTAGAAAATCAGACAAACCTCAAACCTCAGAGCTGTGAATATAACACTGGACATTCCATGCCAAAAACTGTTCAGGTATCAGAAGAAGTAAACGCCGTTGTTCTAGAGAGTTTTAGTGTGTAGTAGTGAGAGTGATGTAGAAATACTAATAAACTTGCTACAATCACTGCTGCTACTACCACTACTACCACTAATATGACTAATAATAATAATAATAATAATAATAATAATAAATAAATAAATAAATTACAATTTATTATTACTAATATTAATTTGCTTTTTTGATGTCCCCATGTATAATACTGGGTTTTACTTTAAAGACATTCAGCACATATAGTAATTATTTACAAACCAGTGATGCCATCCTTTCTTTTTTTGCACCAAGTGATTTTAACGATTTTTATTTTTATTTCAGTAATTATTTACAACTTTTGGAAAACAGCAGGAACAAGCAAAAAAATAAATGACAGCAAATAATTGAATTAATGCAAATAACAGATATGCAGGCTGAAGTGCAGGATGGTAAATATATTCTTTTAGCTATCCTCAAAGGCTTTCTGTGGGTGTACACATAATGCATCCAGTGTAAATTACCAGTGTAGTGTTGACTGAGACTGTGAAATAGGCATTTCATTTTCACTGATACAAATAAAAATATCCAAAAACACATGGAAGAAAATATGTGAGCATGTGAGGTTGAAAGGGACAGTTCTTGGGTGTGGTTGTTGGGTGTCAGTGCCCAGGATGCATGGAGGGCTTAATGGGGCTTTTAGTGTGGAAGTGTTGGGAGCTGGACATGAAATTGCTCTAAAAGACCTCAGCTCTCCTGTGGCTCTCCTCGTCTCTTCAGTACATTTGTACCTTACTAGTATTTGATGTTGAAGCCTCACTCGCCATGGATTTTGGCAAATAATCTAAGCGATAAGAGGTCGTCAGATTGCTTGAAATTCAAAGAAAAGTTGCTTCAAAGATTCCTTTCTTATCTTTTTTAGCATTGCATAGACTGGTCCGTACCTTACAAAAGGAAAGGAGATAACGCCATCCCACAATCCTTTGCAACAGTGACATTTAGGGCCATGCAGCATCAGGCTGTTCACATTATACTATTTATTCACATCAAAAGTTTTTTTATAGCAGTGACATCAATTGCATTTAAATTTAGGGGATATGAGTGGACAGGAGAATGAGCGTAAGCAAACATCTTAACATGACATTTATTTTGTTTCACTTTCTTTTTGTTTATTTGTTCAGTTGGTTTTTTTTTTTTTATTAACAGTGCTATAAACACAAACACAGAACATTATAGCTTCACCTCATCAAAGAACCAGCAACATCCTGTAGCATGATGCATAGCTAAACATATGTTCAGTTGAAGGCTGTTAGCACCATAGTTTCACTGGATCAGTAAAAGAAATAAAAGTGATGTATATGGTGTCTTGTAGCTCGGATGGAGAAGGAGGTGATTTTGGTGAATGGCACTGACTTAGTGAATAAGTCAGTGCCATTCACCGACTATTAATTGAATAGTAAGTGATAGCTCCGACTAGCTAACAAACAGTAACAGATTCGTTTTTATGATTCACGAATGACTATTTGCACAGGCCTGAAAAAAGTACCTTAGAAAAGGTAACTGCTGCAGCATGAAAATATAATACAGAAACACTTGTGGAAAAAGTGTAATAAACAGCATAATTATTTCCCAAACTATCCTTTGTAAAGATCTAGCCAACTCTGAAGAACTAATTGTAAGACAAGCCCAGTTGTCTGGTGTCAAAGGTAAATATTACATTTCAGATACAGACATCTGGCCAAACACTTATTGACCTGACCTCAAACTGTTGAGATTGGCTATTGTTATTGTGGTTAAAAAGCATAATGATAATAAATGCATAAACAACAACAACAAAAATTAATATCCTTAATGTTGTTAGTTAAATTACTCCATGACCTTGTGTATTCAGTGTGTTTTTTTAACAAATCAATTCAACTTGAAATAAAAGATCATGGAAGCGTTGAAGCAGTCTATAGGCAGTTCGAATAAAGTCTTCTCTTGAAAGGCAGTCTGGATGTGGGCAGTGTGTTGTACTGACCTTTGAAAACACCAGTTATTATTATAGATTTATCCACAAAGACCTTGATTTGAAATTTGTATTATGTTATTAAACATATCACTGCCTCTTTGTGACACATTATCATTTTCCATGAAGTTTTCATTTGAATTACTCGGAACTCTATATCTCTCTATATTGCAGCAAATTATTAAAGAATGAGGCTTTTGGTTTTCTGTGTACAGTGGCAAAATATACCTTAATAGCTTTATCAAGGAAATTAAAAAAGAAAATAGATTTTAAAAAATGCAATACAAAAAATACAAATCTTCAAAATAAAAAAGTACAAAGAATGTTTTTGAATGATTTTTTTTTTATTTTTCTTGATGTGTGATGATAAACTGTAAGATTAAACCTACTAATGTAAAGACATAAATAAATACAATTTCTCATTTCTAAAGTTTGTTGAAAAGGAACCAAACTCCATAAATGAAATGTGTAGATTAAGACAGAGAAAAGTCCTGATGCCATTAGGTGTCTTTTCTTTGTTAATGAAGCCATCTGCTTATGGTCAAATAAGAAAATTAAGGAGAAGATATTAAAATAATATCTACTATTTTTAATTTGTCCTCTCATCCAGGTTTCCTGAGTACCGGTGACCAAGCAGCAAAAGGGAATTATGGCTTGTTGGATCAGATCCAGGCTTTGCGCTGGACCAGTGAGAACATTGCAGCCTTTGGCGGCGATCCATTGCGAATCACTGTGTTTGGCTCCGGAGCTGGAGCTTCCTGTGTGAACCTGCTCACGCTGTCTCACTACTCAGAGGGAAACCGCTGGAGCAACTCAACAAAAGGTAAAGCCCAAGGACTCAAGTTACAGGGATCCATGTGGGGTCTTCATACATTCTTAAGTCTCATTTCAGTAGCGTGTGACCATAAAAAAGGTTGTGATCTGCTTTTGCTGATGCTTGTTGTCATTTTGGATGCGTGTATGTTAACGTCGGAACATGCTGAATGGAAGGTTTTTTTCTCTGCGTTTCACTGTACTTGCAATATTCAGCTTTGACATGAAAAAAAAGCAATTGATAATGTACTACTATATAGAAAACAAAAGATTTTGTGCTTCATAATTTTCTGAGAATGCCCGCTCTGAGCAATTAAAAGCAGTTGTTTTACAAACAGTTAAATAAAAAAAAAAATTTGAACAAAAACATCACATATATTCTAAACACAGGTTTCATATATGATTTTATTTAATGGGATGTTGCTCTTTATTCATACAGAGACCATTTTTTCAAAACGAAGAGACTTGGTAGTAATAATGTGTTACAACCATGTATATCTGCAGCAAAAAAAAAAAAAATGTGCCTCTAACCATAAACAAAATTAGGTGATAAGATATGTAAAGGATATTGACATTACTGGGGAACAAAATATATGGAAAGAAAGAACTTGAAGCACCTCTTTCCCTAAGGTCATGTAAGCAATAAGAACGATAAGGACAGTGTTGACCAGTAGCCTGACATTGCTGTAGTTGGGATTTCTGTTTGAATCCTACACTATGTGGCAGGATAGTCATTTTGTCAGAGTATATGAAACCTGAGCTTTGAGATTTGTCTATTTCCCAGGCTAGCTGTCCACTGTAATTGTAACAAACATTTCTCAAGAAGAAGGAAATAGTGAATTTAGGAACATTCAAGTTATGTTACAGACCAATGCCTTCTGTGGATTTGTCATGCTTTATAAAGAAACAGAAATCTTATTTCAGTCACACCACTCATGTTTGACATGATAGATTGGATGATTCAGACAATCTCCATGAACTCTTATAGGTTTCTACCATTATCTATGATGGAGCTGTTTAGCTTAGCATCAATAGGGGATTCAAAATCAGCTTTGTTAACAACATTTATAAATATCTGAAGGACCCCAATATCTCACTCTGTCAACACCTTTTTATTACAGTCAGTTTGGTGATAATTATCTAAAAACAGTGATCATAAGTGTTTCACACATTTGGATGGAAATCAAAGAAAAGGGAAAGGGAAAACATGACATCCCCCATCACACTAAGCCATGAAGATTTTTCTTGCATTCAAGAAGACTAACAATCACAGGATCATTAGTAAATGTTCAGATTTGTTTCTTGTCACTACTGAAAACTAACAAACCAAAGAATTTGCCAGTTTTTACATCATTAATGTTACCCTCAACCTGCAGGGCATTAATATGGGACTGACTCAACAAACCTGCATTGTACTATGTTCATGATGAAAATCAGGATGTCTGAGTTATTTTTTTCTTTTTTGCCAAAAGAAATATTGCTTTGTCTGTTCTAATAAGCAAAACTATTTTTCAGTGTATTCAGTTTGCCTCTAATATGACCTATGATCGCTGAGTTTCTGTTCCATTTTCTCAATCAGCTGATTTATCATATGATATTTTTCTTTATATGATTTTCAAAATGACATTTTATGCATCTATACTTATTTTGACATATTTTGGGATAGTCTCTGAATTGCACCTAATTAATTGTTTTCTCCATCAATGCTGCCCCTGTGCTGTTTTTGTCTTAAGGCCTGTTCCAGAGGGCCATCGCTCAGAGCGGCACAGCTCTGTCTAGCTGGGCTGTCAGTTTTCAGCCTGCCAAATATGCTCGAATGCTGGCTCGGAAGGTAGGCTGCAACCTGGAGGACACTGTGGAGCTTGTGTTGTGCCTGCAGAGAAAACATTACAAGGAGCTTGTGGATCAAGACATCCAGCCGGCCCGTTATCACATTGCCTTCGGCCCTGTTATTGATGGCGATGTTATACCTGATGACCCTCAGATTTTAATGGAACAAGGTATTCAATTTATTTTCCACCTAAAAGGATGCTTTGTAATTACAATTTGTAAGTTAACCAAACTCTGTACTGTCTCTTGCTAGGTGAGTTCCTCAACTATGATATAATGCTGGGAGTGAACCAGGGCGAGGGCCTTAAGTTTGTCGAGCTTATCGTGGACAATGAGAATGGCGTCCAAGCTAATGACTTCGACTACGCCGTGTCCAGCTTTGTGGATGACCTTTATGGCTACCCAGAAGGAAAAGACATCCTCCGAGAGACCATCAAGTTTATGTACACTGACTGGGCTGATAGGCATAATCCAGAGACACGCCGGAAGACACTCCTAGCACTTTTCACCGATCACCAGTGGGTAGCACCAGCAGTTGCCACAGCTGACCTGCACTCCAGTTTTGGATCTCCAACCTACTTCTATGCTTTCTACCACCACTGTCAGACGGAACAGGTGAGCTTCAAACTATCACATGCCTCATCAGCTCTGAAGGTACTTTCAAGTATTATGGTACCTGGAATCTAGGAATGAACACCCTGTCTTGATTTGAGTTGTATCACTGAGCAGAAGCCATTTATCAACACATGTAAACAGAACGAATTCAAGAATAATGTACAATCAAATAAAATCACTTATTTCTTATTGCTAAAGGCAAAACAAAATGCTCCCAAATGAAACTAAAGTAATTGATTTGAACTGATAGTTTGATAGATAAGCCTACACATTGTTCACATATGTAACAACATGTGTATGATAACTGCTGCTTTACTTATGAGTCTTTCTCCATAAGTAATCAGTGATGTGTAGTTGGCTAAGCAGTAGTGTCAAACCATGTTTTATATTTTAGATTCTTCCAAATAGCCACTTTACTTTGATTACTGCCTTTCACACTCTTGGCTTTCTCTTGATGAGCTTCATGAGGTAGTCACCTGAAATGTTTTTCCAATAGTTTTCCACAGGTTACAATAGATGCAGAGCACTTGTTGGCCCTTTTGCCTTCACTCTGAGGTCCATCTTGATTGGGTTTAGGTCAGGTAACTGTGGAGGCCAGTCCATCTGGCCAGGCCATTCTGGTTCAGTGTGCCTTCAATTTCGAATAAATCTCCAACAGGGTCACCAGCAAGATTCCTCCAAGCCTCCTACAGTGGGAACCATGCATGTGGAGACCATGCGTTCACCTTTTTTGTGTCTCACAAAGACATTGTTAGTGGAACCAACGATCTCACATTTGGACTCATCAGACCAAAGCACAGATGTCCATTCCTGTTTCTTTGCCCAAACAAATCTCTGCTGCTTGTTGCTTTTCCTTAATAGCGGTTTCTTAGCAGCTATTTGACCATAAAGGCCTGATTCTCACAGTCTCCTCTGAACTGAACAGTTGACATATACATATGTATACATACATATTTGTTTGCTGGTTGCCTGGTTCTGCCAGAGGTTTCTTCCTGTTAAAAGGGAGTTTTTCCTTCCCACTGTCGCCAAAGCACTTGCTCATAGGGGGTCATATGATTGTTGGGTTTTTCTCTGTATCTTTGAAGCGCCTTGAGGCGACGTTTGGTGTGATTTGGCGCTATATAAATAAAATTGAATTGAATTGAATTGAAACTGGTTGGCTGGTTTTTTGATATTTTTTTTTACTGGTATCTTAAATCCTTACTTCTTCCTGTATTATTTGATGCAACATTTAATGTTAATGTTCAAATATGTCTAGACAAACTAATGAAAATAAAGAGTGCTCATTAAATTGCCCACATTCCCTTATTATATTAACTTCAACTTGGTACAGCTACCATGTATATGTACTCTGTATTCCAGTTTAAACTCATCTCAAAGCAATTTTCCTCTGTCAGCATCATTCTTTTATCTTTTGTCTTCTCTCTCTCTCTCTGTTCAATTCACTGAATAATGAGCCAAAAATGGCAGGTAAATTAATATTAACAACTTATCTCATTCCCCCTTTTTTCCTCAACAACTATTCTATTTCTCCAGCCTTTTTAGTCTTGCTGTGTCTATGCATATTGTCAGAATATCCACCGTGCAAAAATAAAGTCTTTTAATGTCCTGTATCTGTCACATAAATGTAATAATACTGACGTGATTTGATTCATCTGCTGCTCATTAGGTACCACCCTGGGCAGATGCAGCACATGGAGACGAGATCCCATATGTGTTTGGCCTGCCTATGATTGGACCAACAGAGCTGTTTCCCTGCAATTTCTCCAAGAACGACGTTATGCTCAGTGCTGTGGTTATGACCTACTGGACAAACTTTGCCAAGACAGGGTATGATGACTCATAAGGGCCAATGCAGTGTTATGAATCTCATGAATCTGAACAAAACCATCACAGCTTTTTCAGTTATGAAAATGTTAAGTGCCACATCTGTAATAACTTATAGCTCATACTTAATATTTGTACTTGATCTAACCAGCACCTCTGGAAAGTTAATAATTTCACTTCGCTGTAAATGATAAATAATTTGATGTGATTATTAGTTATATGGAAATGAAATAATTATATTGTTTGACATAATTGGTTGTGATTTTGCCAAAATACATTCTATTCATTTCCAAAAAAGGGTACATGATTGTTTACCAAGTGAGCTGGTTTACATGAAATAATCAATTAGTTTATGAGCTCATGTAGTGTTAATTATATGTTAATAAAACATATAATCACCATTAGAACATTGTGATCATTTCACAGTGAAGTTATAATTTCACTGTAATTTTGTTTCTTCAGTATGACGAGGAGTAGTGAATCATACTATGGATTTTATGGACTGTGTTGTATAATTGGTATTCTTTGAAAATACCCACTACATATCTTCAAATACATTATTAATTGATGATCCTAGCCTGGAGAGTGACATTCTGAAAGCGACAAAATTAAAATCCTTTTTTTCTCCCTCTGTCTCATGTTGCCCTCCACTATATAGTCATGGCGGTAATTGTTTTTCTGCAGCATAATAGGGGGACATTGGCTTTTCCTGTGCACTGCCCAGTAGCCCGGAGGGGAACAAAAAGAGCACTAATGATCTACATATATAACCCCAAATTGACGTAGAATGCTGGGTACCTGAGAGATTTATGCCACCAATTTGAATGGTTAAGAGTGTTCCTGATGAGG
Organism: Haplochromis burtoni; assembly: GCF_018398535.1. Classification (NCBI taxonomy): domain Eukaryota; kingdom Metazoa; phylum Chordata; class Actinopteri; order Cichliformes; family Cichlidae; genus Haplochromis; species Haplochromis burtoni. The sequence goes on along the minus strand of NW_024582615.1, from coordinate 868,672 downwards.
TTTGGCTGGCTCCATATGCTGCTCTCAGACAATGGGGCGCTCACTGGGTCTGAATGGGCCTCCATAGTTCACATGGCTGGATCTGTTCTCCTCAGATTAAGTGCGAGTGGCTCTATTTAGTGCAGGATCCAAACTCAGTGCGTTGTCCTCCTCTGTACTGAATATATGAGGGGCATTCACATGGGTTACTGACCTGCATTTACAGTTTATTTAAGCCTTGAGTTATTGAGTCAAACATTTAAAATTGATGGCACGTGACATTTAAAAAAGTAGCTATTCTAAGTGTGGTTTATAGCAACCATTGAACCATGTACTTGTTGGAAATTATCAGCATGGTTGAACTGCATATTCAACTAAACATATTCTTTGGCAGGAAGCTTCTTTTCATGTTTGAATTATATATAAATGCATTCACTTCCAAGGAGATATCCATAATTTAAAAAAATAAACAAAAAACTGTGACAGGGATTTTTTTTTTATGTCTCAAAATTTAAATTAGGTATCTTAAGACCTTTCCATTCAGTCAAAATCTTTAGAAAGCCCTACATCTATGAGCAATAATTTCCCTTCTGACCTTTTCTGGATCTTATCAGGTGTGATATCTTAGAAAGCGCTGATTAAAATTTGATGAAACCTGGAGGCTGCATTTCACCACTGCCTTTCAGTATTTTCATAATTATACTGATTAACCTGAGGCAAATGCTACACTTATGTCAAAATTAAAATTTGAATAGCCAAACAGCTGTGTCTTAAGAGGTCCAGTTCCCCTTTAGCCTGGTTTTAGATCTTCCTGCCCTCTAAGGTAAACAGCCAACAACATTTTTTTTTTCCCACTGTAAGACTCTCAGCTCGTCTCTCCTCTGTGACCTCTTTAACGGAAACTCATTCCTACTCTTTCTTCAAAGGGACCCAAACCAGCCTGTACCCCAGGACACCAAGTTCATCCACACTAAGCCCAATCGTTTTGAAGAAGTGGCATGGACACGCTACAACCAGAAAGACCAGCTTTACCTCCACATTGGCCTGAAGCCCCGGGTCAAAGAGCATTACCGTGCCAATAAGGTATAGTTAGATGTAACTCTGTCATGCAGCAGATAAGCTTTTTACTGTTTTTAAGAGAACTCCAATAGAAACTTCAGTACACTGGCTCCCTGTAGATTTAGAATTGATTTTAAGATGTTACTGATCACTTTTAAACCATGTGATGGTTTGGCTCCAAGCTAAATAGCAGATTTGTTGACCCCATATGAGCTGTCTTACTGCCTTAGAGCCTCAAGAGCTGCCATGCTGGTGATTCCAAAATCAAGATTTCAATCTCATGTTGACCATCATCTTTGGAATAATCTACCTGAGGAGAAACCGCTCATAAAATCTGTGGCTTTTTTCAAATCCCATATAAAAACACATTTTTATAAACTTTTTTTGCTTTTTTTTAATGTGATGTTTTCTATGTCTTCACAGGTTATATTTTGATAGCATTTGGATGTGTGCATGTCAATCTATCTGTAAAGATGATAGCTTGAAATAATTCTGATATGAATTTGTAGACTGTTAAAAATGCATTAAAATTTGGCAAGTTCTTCAAGGTCAACTTAACGATTGATTGAAAATCGACAAAAGCACTATACATATTATTCTTACAAGTGTGGTGTGTATACAAAATATACACACAAAGTTCCATTAATTTAACGTTAACTTCAAACTTAAAAAAAGTTGACTTTCTCATATATTATGATATATTTGGTCTATTTTTCTGTTTATTATATATTTAAATTAAACTCTAATTAATTCTGTTTCTATTAACATCTTACACATTGCTCTAACTTTTTAAAAAAACGGATAAATCCAGTGTATACAATCTGGATTTATAAAAATGTATTCCAATTAATTGTTTCTTGCATAATTTTAAATTTTTGGTCTCTATAAAGATGAAATTCCTGCGTGTTTCCTCTTTATGCATCACTTGTGCCCTAGTCTTGGGTTTGTTTTTCACAAGCAGGGACATTTTCTGAATGCTTAAAATTGAACTGCAATATTGTTTCATTTTCATCCTATTGTAATTCCATACTTTAAGATGCTCTTCTGAAGATAGTTTTCATACTTGCTTGATTTTACCACCTACGCATTTCTGTCCTTTTCTCAGGTCAACTTGTGGTTGGAGCTGGTTCCTCATCTACACAGTCTCAATGAGGTCACCCAGCTCATCCCAACCACCACCAAGGTTGGTTTTAAATAGTCGATGTGTGATATCATGGCAAAAAGTGTCTATGTGAGCCATTCCCTCCACAGAAGGCTTTTTGAAAAGTTTTAAATGTAACATTGAGATTGGTTGTTGACCTAGTTTGCCTAATTTTCCGCTCAAGGGGCTCTTGTGATCTCCTACTTAGGTGATTATATATATAGACGTGATAGACGAGCACATATAAACACAGAGCAGCAGTTGAAGTATATTGAGGAATGAATTTAAAGGCAATGCCAAAAGTGTTCAGTAAATGCAGCTATCAGGTGTGACAGAGAAGAATTATACATAAACATCCAGTCTGACTTCAGTTTGATACAAATTATGAGTAGATACTTGATGTACAAGGGGCTGATTCTGAATGTTTGAGGATGTGAATGTGTGTAATATTTTTAATTTCATTTTTAAAAAACTTATTTATGTCACATTTTGATAAGTAACTTTATCAAGGTGCGATCGTGGCTCAAGAGTTGGCATTTCGTCTTATAATCAGAGGGTTGCCGGTTCAAGCCTCGGCTCGGACAGTCTCGATCGTTGTGTCCTTGGGCAAGACACTTCACCTACTGGTGATGGCCAGAGGGGCCGATGGCGTGATATGGCAGCCTCGCTTCTGTCAGTCTGCCCCAGGGCAGCTGTGGCTACAACTGTAGCTGCCTCCACCAGTGTGTGAATGTGAGAGTGACTGAATAGTGGAATTGTACAGTGCTTTGAGGGTCCCGAAAAGCACTATATAAATGCAATCCACTATTATTATCAAGTCAGGCAGTGGCCATATGTTTAAAGTAATTTCAGGATGTAGACAATCTCACTTTGCCATGAGTTAGAACAAAAATTTGTGTCACTATGCAACTTAAGCATTAAGCTGCAGCAAAGAGATTATCAACATTACATTAACACTTGGAGCTGAAAGAAACTGAAGTTGCTCCTTCCTGATATTGTCTTCCTTTTCCTCCTTTGCTCTCCATCCCTTTCCTGGTCTCCATTTTATTTACGTATGTTAGGCCCATGAGTATTTGAATAAGGGCACTGTTTCTGTAATGTTGCCTCTCTACATTATGTTTTAAATCAAACAAACAGTTGAAGTAAACTTTGACTTTCAGCTTTAAATCGACAGTAGCCAATCTCACTGGTGAAAAATAAAGAAATGTTGTCAGAAATTGCTAGTTTTAGGCCACTAAAACTGAAAATAATTGGCTTTGTTTTTTTTGACATCCTACTCAGAAGTGATCTGATGTCTTTAAAGACACTGTGCAATCATTCTTACAAGCACTATGTAATGATGAAGAAAAATATTTTGACTCCTGAATTTGAAAAAATAAGGCCCCAAATCGAAGTAGGTGCATATTTACTATTGATCTAATGAAATTGTATTTGACCTTCCCGCTAGAAGGAAATCTGCAAGGCTATGAAGTTGGGTTTTCTTAAAGGATTATAAAATGTCAAACAAGTAATGTTTAACTTTTCTTTCAAAATATGCTGTTAAAGTCATGTGACTCTTAGAAGCTAAATGAGTGAAATGTCAGTTTGGTGTGCACTGCAAAGTTTTGAATGATGTGAAATTCAAGCCACAGGAGACACAAATAAACAAACAAGAGTTGAGCTTTAATAGCAGATAAATAAATGTAGAATCCAAAAGTCCAGCTGGAATATAATGTAAACACAAGAAGTAATGAAAAAAACTTGGGGGACACATGTGAAACAAAGCAAGAACATGCACTAACCTCAGCAGGACTAGGTAGACAATGCAATAAAACCAAAGAGAAGGCAGGAGTATTTATTTATTGCAAATGAAATCATGCTTTTTTGCTCTAATAACATTGAAAGCCTATCATGGGGTATCCAATATGTAGTTTAAACTTTGTGGTACCACAAGCTAGACTATACAGTTGAACATGATCAGATGAATTAGTTATTAACCACTGGTTTTCTTGTCTTCAGATTCCTCCACCAGAGACTACTAATCGAATACCGAAGACCAACGTTCTGGTGACCAAACGTCCTAACCCAACCCCATTCCCCACTGAGACACAGGACAGTCACAACCAACCACATCTTGTGGACCAGCGTGACTACTCCACTGAACTATCTGTAACCATTGCTGTGGGAGCATCCCTGCTTTTCCTTAATATCCTGGCTTTTGCTGCACTTTACTACAAAAAGGACAAGCGCCGGCACGATGTTCATAGACGCTGCAGCCCCCAGCGGAGTGCCGCAAATGACCTTGCCCACACTCAAGAGGAGGAAATCATGTCTCTACAGATGAAGCAGCACTCAGACCTGGACCGAGATTGCAGGGGGGTTGGCGACTCCCTGCACCCGCATGATGTGGTTCTGAGGACTGCCTGCCCACCGGACTATACTCTGGCCATGAGGCGCTCACCAGATGACATCCCGCTCATGACACCAAACACCATAACCATGATCCCCAGCACCATGGGAGGGCTCACCTCACTCCACTCTTTCAATACCTTCCCCAGCAGTGGCCAGAACAACACCCTGCCCCACCCGCACCCACACTCACACTCCACCACCCGAGTATAGCCCTGTGGATGCACCCATGCAGGCGGGACTCTGATGGCTGAGGCTAAAGCTAATGCCGCTGACGCAGCAGAGACTGAAGGCCAACTTTCTGACAAACACAAGTATGTCATGAGATGAAATGCCATCCTGGAGTTGCCAGAAACCCATGGAATTACACTGGGACTGTACGACACCCTGTTAATACCTGAGGAAATATAGTCAAGAGTTTCTGAGGGTTTGGACCAGGGAAAAAAGAATAATTATCTTTTTGTACAAAAATTTAAGACAAGAAAAAAATACATATAAAGAGCTGAAGATAAACAACCTCTAAAGCTAAAACAAAGAGGAGGATGTTTTTTTATTGTTATTATTTTTGTTCTGATATTGCAGCAAAACAAGGTACAGTAAAAATACTTTCTCTTTCTAGCAACAGATATGGCCTTCGGGATCTTTTGACAAATGACTGCTTGAGAGTATTATCTGGATACAGAAGAGAGCATCAGACACACCTTGGAGGTGAGAAGAAGGGAGCTCTTTGTAAAAGAAAGAAAGCGCGTTGTTTTCCTTCGGCATCACGCTAGAGATTACTCTGTGGGGCACAATGTAGATGCCATGCAAACCAATTTAGGCATGTCTTGACATCATAAATGGAGGCTATGTAAGATAAGGTAAAAAAGAAAAAAAAACAATTGTTGAAAAGAGCAAAGGAAAGACTGAAAACTTCAAGAAAAAGAAATCCTGTATGCACAACAGAACCATTTTGAGGAGAAAAAAATCTTGCAAATACTTTTCATCCATTTATTTTTGAGGATTGGGAACAATTTTATTGTATAGAACCTATTTACATATCTAGATCTGTACACTAAGCACCGAGGCTGTTTAAGCTCTCCTCTTTTCAGAGGGGCATCCATACTGCAAACCTGCCAGTAGAACTGAACCAGTAGGAAGTGGGGATCCACCTACTGGCTTTCTGGCATTTCCAACTTCAACACAGAGAGCTGGGGGACAAAGGATAATTGGATATTTTAGCACGATGCGCATGACAATTTATCTGCTTGATGGCTGCTCTGCTGATTATGTCATTATTAAGAATCATTTTCACCCTCTCCCTTGCATTGGAGAAATTTCAGACATATTTCTTGATTGGATTACAAGAAAACACACACCCTTGCAGGACCATGGGAAATACAATTCCAGGTTATGGATGATGTGGGCTGGAGTCGGGGGTAGAAAGGGGAGGGGCTGGAAATATGGTTCAAATTTTCTTGCATAACATGATATAGCTTGAGTGGAGCTGGGCATATAAGGACTAGTTTTGTACTCCGTGTGTTGGTACTACTTTTTGATAGTGGTTAAATCACATTACACTGTATCAATCAAACTCATTGTACCTTCAGTTGAGATCAATGTTCTTTGGTATTCTACCTACTTTACCACTATACCGTATAGAAGTAATTACCTGCACTGTTTATTCCATTGCCCGGTTTTCTTTACTTTTAACTAGGAGGTGTGTTGACTGTGGTGGAGGGTGAAACTACTGGGGGAAAAAAATGGTGGGAGAGTGAATTTCTGGACCGTGTAGATTTTTTATTCATCCAATTGGGCACTGGAGAGCTCTTTAAACATGAATGCCTACACATGACTAACACAAGTCAAAGGGCAAGATGATAGGAAAAGTTAGGGTCACGATAGGCCAATTCCCATTATGCGCATTTCATCTAGTTTTGATCATTAGCCAAGGCTGGTTGTGTTAGGAGACACATTGCGTTGGAATTATTGAATTATGTGAAGGAAGTAAAAAGGCCTCTCATAGCAGCTCTGAAGCCCACAGTCACTCCTCTTTACCTCATTTTGAAGAGCTACTTCTTTTCTTTTTTTAGCCCCACTCGTTTTCTACCAGGGATTCTCTACTGTCTCATCTTTTATACTGAGCTGACAGCTGGGCTGTTTAGCAAAGCGGCTCGTCTCACATCCGCACTGTCTTCAGTTGACCATCTACTACAATGCTGTCTGCCTTTGCTAACATCTTCAGGTCAGTGAAGCCTCAGCAGCTAACGATGTTATCCATCGGTGTAGAAATGAGTCACAGTGCAGTCGAATCCAGTTGCTTAAAAGGTTGGAGTCACTGTGGGGGTAAAGTGGTGATCTTCAAAGCAGACAGAGACATGAATATCCTAGATGGCAACTCTATTGTGCACAGATATAGAAATCTGAAAGCTGGCGCAGAGATGCTACTTGGTAAGCTGAAACGCTTTTCTCCCTGTTTTCCCTTCGCTAAAATGTAGATGTGTAGAGGCCTCTGTTGTGAGAATTCATCCTGCCCCTTTTGGCTTCCTTACAGGCACTGTGCAGTCATTCAAAATAATGAGTGCAGACTACTGTTACCCCATGTAACATTGTGGCAGACAAGCTGGATGAGGGGATAAAATCTTGTCTCTCACAGGAAATGTTGCTTTTTGGAATACGATTTAAATTGAATAAACTAATTTTATCTGTTGGCTCCAGATTGTTTCTCTGGATTAAATGAACAGCCAGTGCTTGAGCTGGGATTGAAACAAAAGAAAGATTCCAAGGTTATTATCACACATCATCCTCGTGGGAATTTCAGAATCTGGGGAAAATCTGCTCTGTAGTTTTGTTGGCACTGTATCGACAAATCAAAAGCTTTCATACTTTAATACCGATAATATGTATAAACAATCTCATACACAACCATGTGATAAGAAATTACACCTGGGCTTTCCAAGTATTTTGTTTCCCCACACAAAATGTTTTATATAGGAAAACCCTCTACTTGAACTCAAGATTTATTAGACCCATATAAAAAGCAACATGACCTTGTTTTTGTAACCCAATTGCTCAAATGCACTTCACTAGATGTGGAAAGGACTCTTGAAAGAAAATTAAATGATGACGTTGGCTGTGCAGGGATTTAGGAACATTTGTGCCTGAATATGGGCATCAGCAACAAAGTAATTCCTATTATGTAGGTTACTAATTTAAAATGTGCAAAGAGTCACATGGGGTAGGTCAGATTGCACAACGTGAGTCCAAGCAAGACAAACAAAATCTGTTTTTCTTTGTTTATATTGGTTTATTACTGTTTTCTCGCATTTGAATACCAAAACAATGTGTTTCATGATGTAAATCCAGTGGAGCACTACACTTGTTCACTTTTTTGGCTACAAACATGGCAAAAACAAAATAAGATTTTCATCTGTTAATTTTTTGTTTGTGTTGTTTTGATTTTTTTTTTGTTACAGTGAACATTTGATACTTTAATATGACACTTAAACCATTGAATTTACAATCCCCGTTGACTAGACATGACCCTCTGCATGCCTACTGCATGTATGTAAGTATACAGTGCACCCAAACATGCAGTTGCAACAAAAAAATGTCACTTTCTATGATCAATCTTCCGCACATGCTGTGGAAGATCATATCCTATGATTAATTGGGATCCAGTGTTCAATCTTTAAAATCTCTTAGCTAACTCACAAGAAGTATCCAGTGGTCAACCCGTTCCAAAACAGCCATCTCAAAAGACAAAAAGCACTATGTAGTTTTGTCTTTTGTCTGGTGGAACCACAGCTTACATGACTTTCCATCACATTTTAGGATTGCATTTTACATAAATCCACGTAATATGACAAATCATTCTGCATTTTAGTCATATTGCTTTACAAAGCATCCCAAAAAACATTTCCCTTTTGAAGTTTGCAAAACTGCAGCATTAGCAGTAGGATGAAAGGCACTGAGAACGAGCAATTACAACTCTACATGAAAATATCACAGGGGTTGAGATCGTATATAGCTAGCACTTGCCAAATTCAAACATTGCTCTCCAGAGAAATGACAAAGGGGCAAAAGCAGGGCCACCCACTGAATTAAACATATAATTGCACTGATGGGTAAATAGTCAAGCAATTGCAAGGCCATGCTAAGTGGGTGACAGCCAGGGATGAATCCTAATTAATAACTTGCCATGCATCCAATTGTCTGATTGATGATAGTTGAAAAATGTAAACCAACTGTAGCGTGAAAAGAAATGAGAGAAATGTTGGTCAGCACCTGACATATTTGGGATTATAAATGGAAATTGCTAGAAACTGCACTGAACTTAATTTATAGTGGCAGTTGCTAACAAGATTTAGCCTCTGCAGTGACTACATGCAAATATAGTCCAAATTTTCTCATAAGGAAAAAGCAGTTGTGCTAGATTGCTTGAGGATGTAAAACTAGACAGGAAGACAGCAAAACTTTTTGCAGGAAAATGCAAAACGCAATGACTCAATCAGGAAATATATAAGTAAGCAAATGCATTAAATGCATTTAACAGTTTTGACAGTTGTGTATGGAAAAACATGGTTATCAAAGCAAATTGAAAGCTAATTGGCATAATTTGTGAGAAAATTGCAACTTCGCACCTTTACTGAGACTGAAGCAAAGTTAAGACAAAATGGTATTTGACTGATGGCATAAAACCCTATCAAAATCATATCGCACGACTCCACTTAACATACCCAAAATGTGTATTTCTAGATTTGTTCTTTTATTGTCTTAACAGCACCAAAATTCAGTAATTTTCACCAAGGCAACCTTACTGGAAGACTGATGCATTTCAAAGCAAACTAACTTGTTTTGCCTGGTGACATTTTCTCTATTAAAATTCGCAATCTTTGGGTAAGAAATGGTCCACATCTAAAGCCGTGTCACCTTTTAAGCTGTGTGTTGAATATGCTCTGTGAAAATGTCAATATTCCTTTCTTAGTGTTTCCATTAAAATACATTTTTTATGGTATAAGGAATATCTCAAATGCATTTCCTACCTCATAGATCATTTGCAAATAATAACTTTTGTGAATGTTGCATTTTCCATCCTGCTGTTATTCTCTTGTATCGATAGTAAAGTTTTATCAGGCGTTACCCTGTCCAGCTGTCAGTAAGCATTGCCAACCCCTGCAGCCGCCACAAATGTAGGTCATGTCTCCCTGCTCTTGACACGAATGTAAACGGTTGTGTACATATGATGGTAGGTACTAGCAGTGCTGAGACTTTATCATTTAAAAGATGCTTAACAGCACCTCTAGTGGTCATAGGTTCCACAGGGTACCTCAGAGTTGTGTTCTTCATGTTGGAAAAATCTCAGCTCACAACTAAAGTACAACTACATGTGTTTTTAAGAAAGGGCTAGCTTTTAATAGACTAGGGCTAAGAAACGTATATAATTATGAAACGTATGACTGAAACAAGGTGATAAATTTTCCCAATCAACAGAACAGGGGCCGCTACAGAAACCAAGTTGCCCTTCTCTTTTCATCTAATTCTTTGAAGTTTTGATTCACTGCTAAGAAGGAAAAAAGGAAAAAGAAAAAAATCCTTCCTTTCTGATTTTAGGAAACTGGAGTAATTGACACTCATTTTTTAAACGTTACATATCCAATCCCAGAGTGCCACTGAGACTTTGCTACACATATATGACACTCTTTTCAATGAGAAGCATTTTGATTACGTTAAAGAGTGGGAAATGTCATAAACATATATTCTCTTAACACATCTTTTTAAAGTTAGGGCAAGTCACACGCCTGCCCTATGATAGAGGAAACATTAAGCCTTAAAACTGAGAACTAATAACAATAAAACTTTATTGGATAGTGAAATGAGCAAATTAAATACGAAGGAAGTTCAAATTTAATTGCAGTTATTATACTGTTTATACACTGTGGTAGTTTTACGTGGAACATTACAGAGTTATGAGGAAAAGGGTATACCTTTTGTTTGAGTGCTGTGTACCATAACATCATAAACATACACCTTTTGCCCATCTTTTTCTATTTCAACCTGGTTCATAACTGAATTTCTCTTATTTTTAAGGAGATTATTAAAAGTCTGCTATTTTCCAAAGCCGTCGCGGGCAGGTTGAGCACACTGATTACGTGCAGCATGCGTGGGCAGGAGGGTCTTTACATGTGTGTTTGCTAAAATACACACATCTTCAAAACAACAACAGCTAAAACACACAGCACACACAGTTGTAAAATCTTAAACATGACCTGCAAAAATCCGTCACCCCCTTTTGAATGCATATGCTGGTATGCTCCTTTGTCAGCCTTGTAAACATTATTTCCATTAGTGTTTAATTCTATATTGTGCCTATTTTGTGTTTCTGTGTTGAATATTTAAATATTCTGTTTATTTTGTGTCATATGATGTCTTGCTTGTCCTGAATAAGACTTGAATTTGGATTTATTGGCTTTGTGCTTGTAGCAGCACTCATTTGTAAGAGTGTTGACATTCAAATGGCAGATGTGAGATATTAGTCTGAGAATGCCCCATAGTTGAGAATGACTCCCATCTGGTGTCACCCTCCTTTAAAAAATTGTGTCCAATTAGCCCAGTCTCATGGCAGCTTGTGAAATAGTCCCAAAAATGTGATCTGTGCGCTTCTGTACAGGATGACTTTTGCTTTAATCGTGACAGAGAAGCAACACTCCCATCAGATGCGACTTATCTACCAGAAAATTACTTTTAGTAAAACGATAGCGTATAAGAAGAATAAAACAAAAGAATGGTAAAAATGTCTCTTTGATTAAGTTCTTGTAGTTATGCCACTATCCTCCTACTTTCTTGAGTGGACTTTAGTACATTAAAGTGGAAGCTGTCTTGATGTTTACATACGTAACATATAGGTATTATTTACATCTATTTTTCAAGCTACCGTGAGACGGTGTTAGTCTGCCATTTGCAAAAGGGGAAGTTTCACCCAATCCAGGTAGCATTTCTTCGGTCATTTCTTTTGACTCCCAGCACCACTAGATTTTATTAAGCCAGTCAAGAAGGGTGAGTATACATCCAAACAGTTTGGGACTGCAAACACTTGTGAAACCCTGTTCTAGGGGGAAGCTTCATTTTTTTTTTGTTCTTGTGTAAAGCTACGCAGATCGTGGTCGACAGTGAGCCTGTGCTGTAGTGCAAGGGCAGAGAGGAACGAGCACTGCGAATGAATGTAACGCAACGTGCCATTTTCTGACCTCAAAGCGCAGCAGAAACAACAATTAAACCTCAGATTCATCCTGAGAGGTTTGTGCAAGCAGTCTGAAAGCTAAAGGTGGATTTGTTCTTTGAAAGTCATGTGAACCGGAGGAACTATGTGAGCAGGTCTGGCATTTGTATTGTAGATTATTTGTCACTTGTCTTTCTTTCTGGTTAAATAGTAATTACTCTTCTGGAGCACAATAAATGATTTTAATATGCTGATATGTTTTTTTTTCCTCTGGAGTCTTCATTTATTATTTTCTGTGGCTGTTGCTGAGTTTACTAATTTAATTGGTGAAGCACACATCACTTCATACTCGCGAGTAATTACTCTGGCAATTTATTTGTGGCGTGATTAAATTTGTTTTCTGTGACTGAAAGCTGAACAAGCTTTGTCCTAGGTAGAATGCATTAAAATAAAAACAGTGCCTGTAAAACCTCACCATGTTCTTACAGGAAGTACACACGGTGATAGAGGGTGAACATCTGTCACTTTTGTTGAAATGGGCAAAAAATGTGACAACAAAATTAAAGAGTTTCTTCTACCGCACTTTTTTTTTCCATGAATTCTATGCGTTTATGCTCTTTGTGAACTCTGTGTGTGGGTTATTATGCATTATGGTACTCCATCCATCAGACAATAGGTTGGGTGTGTTTGTAGAACTGCAAAAGGTGAAGACGTGCAATATGGAATATGTATCTTGGCTGTTACCTTTAAATGACTACACATTATTGATGATTTTCATCTAAGTTTTAAAGTTTGCACAGAAGCACTTAAAGCTGAATAAACAAGTGTGGCTCAAAAGTGACAAAATGAAAAAAAAAAACTATTACAGAAATTCTTTAAACTCTGCAAAACTCGTCAGAATTTCTCACTAAAAGCAGCCTGGCTCATTTTGAAACATGTAACATTGACGCAGTTTCAGAGGTGCCCCCTCTGATCAGGTTTGCATTTTGATTGGCAACACAATAAGAAATCATCTGACTTTATTTTTAAATTTTACTTTATTTTGAAATATAAGAGAATTCGATGCTGAGTAAAAACTCTTTCTTTCTTTAGAATGATTTTTGTCATAGATCTTGGAAAACAATAAAATGTGTCAGACAGAGAGAAACTTTCTAGCAGTAACCCATGTGTACAGTGGGGCAAAAAAGTATTTAGTCAGCCACCGATTGTGCAAGTTCCCCCACTTAAAATGATGACAGCGGTCAGTAATTTGCACCAGAGGTACACTTCAACTGTGAGAGACAGAATGTGAAAAAAAAATCCATGAATTCACATGGTAGGATTTGTAAAGAATTTATTCGTAAATCAGGGTGGAAAATAAGTATTTGGTCACCTCAAACAAGGAAAATCTCTGGCTCTCACAGACCTGTAACGTCTTCTGTAAGAAGCTTTTCTGTCCCCCACTCGTTACCTGTATGAATGGCACCTGTTTGAACTCATCATCTGTATAAAAGACACCTGTCCACAGCCTCAAACAGTCAGACTCCAAACTCCGCCATGGCCAAGACCAAAGAGCTTTCGAAGGACACCAGGAAAAGTATTGTAGACCTGCACCAGACTGGGAAGAGTGAATCTACAATAGGCAAGCAGCTTGGTGTGAAAAAATCAACTGTGGGAGCAATCATCAGAAAATGGAAGACATACAAGACCACTGATAATCTCCCTCGATCTGGGGCTCCACGCAAGATCTCATCCCGTGGGGTCAAAATGATCATGAGAACGGTGAGCAAAGATCCCAGAACCACACGGGGGGACCTGGTGAATGACCTGCAGAGAGCTGGGACCAAAGTAACAAAGGTCACCATCAGTAACACACTACAACGGCAGGGAATCAAATCCCGCAGTGCCAGACGTGTTCCGCTGCTGAAGCCAGTGCATGTCCAGGCCCGTCTGAAGTTTGCCAGAGAGCACATGGATGATACAGCAGAGGATTGGGAGAATGTCATGTGGTCAGATGAAACCAAAGTAGAACTTTTTGGTATAAACTCAACTCGTCGTGTTTGGAGGAAGAAGAATACTGAGTTGCATCCCAAGAACACCATACCTACTGTGAAGCATGGGGGTGGAAACATCATGCTATGGGGCTGTTTTTCTGCCAAGGGGACAGGACGACTGATCCGTGTTAAGGACAGAATGAATGGGGCCATGTATCGTGAGATTTTGAGCCAAAACCTCCTTCCATCAGTGAGAACTTTGAAGATGAAACGAGGCTGGGTCTTCCAACATGACAATGATCCAAAACACACCGCCCGGGCAACAAAGGAGTGGCTCCGTAAGAAGCATTTGAAAGTCCTGGAGTGGCCTAGCCAGTCTCCAGACCTCAACCCCATAGAAAATCTGTGGCGGGAGTTGAAAGTCCGTGTTGCTCGGCGACAGCCCCAAAACATCACTGCTCTCGAGAAGATCTGCATGGAGGAATGGGCCAAAATACCAGCTACTGTGTGTGCAAACCTGTTTGACCTCTGTTATTGCCAACAAAGGTTATGTTACAAAGTATTGAGTTGTATTTTTGTTATTGACCAAATACTTATTTTCCACCCTGATTTACGAATAAATTCTTTACAAATCCTACCATGTGGATTCATGGATTTTTTTTTTCACATTCTGTCTCTCACAGTTGAAGTGTACATCTGGTGCAAATTACTGACCTCTGTCATCATTTTAGGTGGGGGAACTTGCATAACCGGTGGCTGACTAAATACTTTTTTGCCCCACTGTAAATGCTCATTATAGAAATATGAGATCAACAATAACTGGATAAATGAATAGGATAAAAAACAGGACGAAATAGAATATTAAACTAATTCGTCTTTATTGCTGTTCTCTTATTTTGTTAAAACACATTTCGTCCTGTAACACAAACCGAGATTTTGAATCATTCATTAGTGGTTAATGTTTTATTGTTTTCCAATATGTGATGAATTTAGTTATGCGTTTTAGTTCTCTGAATGCATGCTAAGAGCTGAACAACAGTATTTGTAGGGCTCAGCCTGAGAACTTCAGGGACCCTTTTGCGCCTCAGGGCTTGATGTGATGCATTATCAGTTTCCTCTGATCTTAAATATCACACAAATACAAGCACTCTCTCTCTCTTACACACGCAGACCGAGAAAAAAAAAAGCAAACTGGCATTTTGTTTAGTGCTAATTGGAAATCAATCGAAATTCATCCTCCTTGGAAAAGGGTGACATTTTCTCACTCTTTGCCAATGATTAGAAACAAATTATGCCAGACACTGACTGACATTTGGAGAGCAGGCGGCTGTTTGGAGTGGAGTGTAAAGGATCAACAGAGCATGTATTTATGCTCTCAGGCACTGATCCTGTCATGTGTGTTGTGTGTTGTGTGTGTGCGTGTATGTGTGCATCTATTTGTCTGACCAAGGGCACACACGACTGTGGGCTGCTCAGCCAGAGGGCCCTGTAGGAATAGCTTGATAAGGGAGGCTTATTTACCATAATAATGCATCTCATCTCTGCACATCAAACACTCCTGCCTGGTCTGATAACCCGCTCTTTAATTTAGCACAACTGTTTGATCTAGCTGTGCTGCCGTTGTCCCAGGGCCATTGTCGCGAGCAGCACAACAGTTGGGTAATTGCTGTGTACTTTAACAGTGTTTCACAAATAGAACAGTTACATAATGTTGCACCTATGGAGTAGAGCTCCACTAAATTGTGTGATGCTCTAGACGATATGCGAAGGGGAAAAAAAGGTATCGTATTGATATCTTATTCTGTCCGTGCTATTGCCTGTTATTAAGAGGTCAAAGGACTCATGACAGACTTTCTCATTAGACAGAGCTGGTGGTTTGTGATGCAGGGACCGGAGAATCGATACGTCTGGATCATTACTTTAATACTCACAAGCCACTCAGTTGGTGTTGATTTCAGCGATAATTATATAAAATGCATGTTTGGCTGATTCACTTTTTGTTTCTAGTATTTGTTTTTAGTGGTTGAGCCAAAGCAAAGCAGCCATGTCACATGACTTGTCTGTGCCACATGACTGAGAACCCAGAGGACAGCTATGCTCAGTCACACGGATTAAATTTGTGACAAATAGTGAATGACGGCAAAATAAATAAATAAACAAAGAAATCATTAGTAACATAGGCCTATTATTACTATTATTATTGCTATAATAATAATCATAATAATAATAATAATATGTGATGTCACAGTTTCAGTATGCAGTCAAGATGTATTTAGTTTCAGGTAATAAATGGATGGTTTTCATTCCATTTTCTCCTCTTTTTTGTGTGTTTGGTTCCAGCATCATGAAAGGGTTCTTTTAAAACTAAGATATAAGTATCAGATAGTCATATACTACCTCCTTTTTACTTGCTTTCAGGACCGCAATACACAACTTATCTGGATGGGTAATAGTCAGATGGAAGGTTGCTTGAATGAAGCTGCTTTCAGGCCACAAAAGATCCAAAAGACATTCTCCCGATCTAAAAAGACATAAAGCTTGCTGAAATACATTACGGCAAACTAATTTTTCCTTTATATTTCAGATGGGAAGATTAAAACTGTGAAATTATTAACTGAAATTCCCAAGTCACTTATTAGATATCCAAAATTTGCTCTGCTTTGAGGCAGATGAGTCACACTTTCCCCCTTAACAAGCAGCTTTAATCACTCTTTTGTTCTGTTCCTGACAAAACGCACAGCAGAAGCTTTGTTCATGACTGTGTTCGTTTTAATTGGGATTTGCTGGGTTTCTGCATCGTTTGAGTTGGTCCACTGGATGCTACCTTCAGGTAAGGCAATTATAATCAATGCACTGTCTTTCTCTTGTTCTAGGCCCAGCTTCTTCTCAAAGAGCTCATTTTGGAAAAAAATAAAAATAAAATAGAAATAACAAAACATACATGCACACACACAACGGACTCGATCTGTGTTATGTTTACAAGTTTAATGATCAAACACTTTTATATTACTAACATCTGTTCGTCAGGTTTGAGTCCTTACTCAGCCAGTATTCTATTTCAAGTGTACACGAGTGAAAGTCAAAAATGTGACTGCTGTTTCAGCTATGAAGTGAGCAGATGCAAATTTAAGTTTAACACTTAAAACAAGGGAAGCTAACCAGTGACAGCCCTGTTAACAAATTAAAATTCCAGCATATTGAAAACAATTAACACATTTTGTTTCATTTTACTTGATCACAATCGCAAGCAAATACAGGCCCATATTGTCTAAGTTAGAAATGAGGTGCTGTCAACACCAACGGATGAAGTATTTCTCTCATGTTTCATCTTATGTCTACAAGCGATCAGCCTGCACTGATTGAACCAAACAAATTAAATCTGAGAGGATCTGAAGCTTCGCTCAGCCTGTCCGTCTGAATATCTTTGAACTTAATGAGATCTGGCAGTCAGCCTGTTCCCGTTGTCTCTCTGGAGGTGAAGAAAGTTGGAACTGTCCAGAGTAACGCTAATTTAACAAATCTGTACCACAAACAGTAAGCTGTTAGACACTTGTGGTATGCATAGATATACTGCACCTTGAATAATACAAGGGGGTATTAGTTTTGTATACTTTTGTTCCAATTCCTAGAGGAGTTTTTCAGGGAGTTCCTCAACAGTGTAATTCTTGCTTTAATTCTGCCCAGATCATCTGGATGCTAAGGGCAGTGTTAGCAGAGGCCAGCAGGGCAATGGGAAGGGGTTGGAATCATGCACATTGCAGGCAACAATGCCCAATCCATGCATGCCCCAAGACTATGAGAGACAATGTCTCCTTGATTAGATACACTGATTCCCCCATTTTTAATTAATTACTCTTGGTTCATTCCATCAAAACCCTGACCTATATTCTCTCTAGATGTGCTGGCTTATCATTCTGTCAGAAAGTGTGTCCATTCAAATCACATTTGATTTCTGATGTGGTCAGACAACCCAGCTTAGGAAATTGTCCTAATGGAGTGATGCAAGGCTTGTGATAACCCCCTTAGGTTTTGTGTCATAGTGTTACCAATTATAAAATTGCAAAACAAAAGTTACTCTTTATTAGCACAAAAAGTGACACAGGCTGACTTTTGGGCATCTGTTTGCTCGAGCCCTCGTGCAGGTTCCCGCTTTGCCCAGTTTGTCAAGTTTATGTTGCCTTGGTGATTAAATGGCCTGACTGCCAGTATGGTATTGTGTCTTTCATGACAACAAATTTGCGAGCTCTAATCCTGCAAGTTGATCACCCATTGAGGACCTGCCATTCCCACCCTGTTTTCTGATCTGAGCTGCAGACCTGTTCACCATGGCATCTTGGTGTGGTGTGCCAGCTGCACTGAGACTGACAAGAAAGCTCTTCAGAGACTCATCAAATCAACACAGAGGACCACCACCAGTCAGCTACATTCACTCAAGCAGTCCTACAGAACACTGTCATCACCATGTGGAGTTGCAAAGATCATCAAGGGCTCGAGTCTTTCTGGCCACCACCTTTTCACTCTGTTGCTCTCTGGAAGGTGTAGAACCACAGAAAAGCTGCTGTGTCCAAATGCCATCAAAGTACTGAACTCTAGCTCATAAACTGTGCAATATTACTAAGGACTGTGAAATAGATGTTTTTGTATATTGTTTGAAATCACCATGTGTGGTGTATGTGAGTTTTAACTCATACTGTTATTTTTTTTCTATAATTTAAGTTCACATATTTTTAAATCCATATTTTCTTGTCTTAACTGTATGCACCTTGCAGGGAGATACTCCAGATTTCATCGTACACTAACAAAGACAAATAAAGACATTCTGTTCTTTTCCAAAGATATATTTTCCTCATGGACATCCCAGTACACTTGACTCTTGTAGCTGTAGCTTTATAAATAACTGCCTGTTGCAATGGTAAGACAATAGTTGTTACCTCTGGCTTTGTCAAGGACTTCTCTTAGAGTGTTTTGACACATAAACACCAAAAAAGTAAATAGTATAATAAAGATAGCAGTAATGATTTTCTGTATTCAATATATGTTTTAGAAAGCATAGCATGAAAATGTGCCGCTTCAGTTTGGGACCAATGGTGGCAGCAATGAGCTGGGAGCACAGTACCACTAAATAGGAGCAGCTGTATGTCATTGCAGCAACTATTACAAGTTGGTGACCTCAGTTTAAGGAAAGGCAAGAGATGGATCACAGGTATTTTTCTGGGTGAGCTAAATTCATTTTTTCTAACTTACCTCCCAAAGTCATGTTTCACATCATGCAAATTGTGTTTTTTACTAGAGTGCAATAGCAGAATTATGTTTGTCAGTGTTTCCCAACTTTTGCTGTGCTGGCGTCAAATATTTAACTTGCCTATCAGATCTTAGCTGCTTTTTGACCCAAAGCAAAGATCAATAGTTCACTGGGACATTTTATGTTTCACAATGGATTTCTCATATCCAGAGTGTGATTAAACAAAATCAATACTCCTTTATCAGAGTCTCAAATGAAAGCATTAATCCTGAAGCTGACGTGCATGATAAACAGCTTACCAGGGCAACAAAAAAGCAGCACACACTGAAAATTCTCCAAAAGGCCTTTTTATATTATCACCATTTTTCTCACTTAAGACAGTCAAATTGTTTTTGTTTTTTTACTGAAAAATGACAGGGTTTGTGATTCCTGAGTATGAGTGACCCTGTCTGCTGTGAAGTTCTGCCTTATAGGAAATGCTTTAGTCATCAAGGCTTCAGCCATGCTAAAATTGTTTCTGGAGTTCAAACAAGACTGAAAGTCCTTAGTGATTTTAAAGTGTGTGAGACTGTGATCAGACACATTGGTTACAAAAGAGAAAAGAAAAAAGCTAGACCACTGAGTACACACTTATGCAAGTGTTGTTTAATTATAAACTCTGCCATACTAGAATATTTCTATTATATCGTTTTGACTTATTTAAAAAGAAGCTAGGAACCCACTGAAATGCAATATGTAAATCAATATGTTCTGAAAAGTACACTTTCAACACAACAAAATGTGATTATAGGTGTATTTTCTCTAAGTTTATTGCATGAATAAGGTTATTCCATATTACAACGCAGAATGGCCAAGATGCTGAACATCAGTGCAGAACATCAGTTCATGTCATTTAAAGGAACTTTGCATGCATTATTGGTATATATACTCTATTAGATTTTTGGTGACAAGACTGATGAAACTAAACAGCAGAGAGGAGTCCAACAATGGTAGGAAGTGGGACAGGACCCTCTGGAATCTAGACACTGGTGCCGAGGCAGGTTGACACTTGGACAAGACTTTATCTGACCAGGATGAGGTAGATGCCTCAATGAGAGTCTGAAAAGCAAGATTACAGAAGAGCACTGAGACAGATGTGACAGAGGCTGATTAGCTCGCAGAATAAGTTAAAAAATTAAAATTGTCCTGTGGGAGAATTTGTGTATATACAAAACTTAATGGCAGCAACAAGTCGGTGAAATGCTTTAAAAGAAAAAATAATATATGATGACTGTTTTTCCTAAATATATTTTTATATTTAGATAAATAAAAAATGCTTAAGGATCTGCGGCATCAGTGCTGTCAATATGCTTTCTGTCTTTTCCAGAGAGCACTTCTTGCCTCTCAGGTTTTGGATGTCCAGCCATCCTTGTCCGTCAACCACTGTCAGCGTCACATACAAATTCTCCCACAGGACCAGATAGGCAAGGTACATACTATCTTTTTCAGCCTTGACACAAGTCACCCGTAAGGGGAAGGCAAAAAAGAAAAAGGGAGAAGATGGTAATGATAGATGGGATACACAAAGACAGAAAGGGAGAGGAAGTCCTCAAAGAGGAAGGTAAAGGAGGTATGATAGGCGACAAGAGCTGATGGGAGCGTCACGGGGAGATGGATGATATAGTCAAGATTTAAGAAAGATGGAGCTTTTCACTGTGCACTGAGAGTCATGTATGGGATAAAGAGCAGCATTTTATTTAAAGGCAATTATCGTAGTCATGTTATATTCACAATTAGTCAATGCTGCTTTGTTTTTGTTTTTTTTTACAGGGAAATCATTTTTTCAGATTAAAGGAAAACCTTTTCCCAAGTTGATTTTCTCATAAAATTTGAGAAGCATGGCATGCAGAGACAGAGCAGACGACTAATAAATGGACTAATTTGGCAGAAACACAGTCCAAAAGACGAAAAATTAAACTGGACATAAAACTTAATCTGAAGAGAAAACTAAAACCAGGAGCACATGGTGATCAAAACTAAACTGGGCATAAAGTAAAACTGAAGAGAAATCCATAAAATTAGGAACACAAACGTAAGTATAAATAGAAGCCTTGTTTGAGAACAAAGGGAAAATGGGACTACGTGTACACTCGCATGTGATTGGGAGATTACAAAGAGAAAGAGACATAAGTGAAAACACAGCCGAAGGCAATCATGAAAGGGCAGACAGTTACAAAGGAATGGAAAACAAATGAAAGAGGATATAACCAAAAGGCAAATGCAGTACTAAACACAAAAAAGTCACACTAAACATAACAGTGGAACAAAAGAGGACCAAAGTAGAAACACTGGAGAAACTAAATATGAACAAACTCAAAATAGAAACTGAAGCTAAATGAAAGAAGAAAAAAATATAAACCATCATGGAAGACTTCCAAAAGTTCATAAAAAGTATACAAGAACTGAAAGGGTGGTAACGAAGGTAAAGCTCCAAATTGCTAGAGAGCTAAGGACATCACAACAGGGATCAAAGTAAACCTGCAGAACATAAAAAAGTTCAAACACTAGAATAACAGTGAACCCCACTCGCTGTCCTCCCAAAATGATATATCTTTACTGTCTTCTTCAATATAAAGGTAGTGTAGTAGTATATGAAATGAAATCAAAGCAGCAACTTTAAAATCATATAGTTTACACATAAAAGAATGAATAACGTGATCTAATGATATTGAGTAAATAATTCCAAAATAAGTAGCTCTGCACCACTTTTCCTATTTCCCATGTATTTTAAAGAAAAAAGTTTACTTAAGTCAAAGCCTTTTCATCAAGTAAAGGGTCTAAATATTTGTTTCAAAAAGAGATGCATTGTGAAACACTTATTAAACACTTGTGCAGTGTCACTTCATACAGAAAACAAATGGTTATGCCTATAATGTTTTCCTCAGAGAAGACAAGTTATGGCTATAACGTTTGTTCCATGAAGGAGAAGAATGAGGTGCAATAGACATCGTATGGGATATTACACCACTGCATATCCTGAGCTGAAGAAACCTATATTCACACCTTTAAGGCAAATAACCTATGATGCAACGTGCAACTCCTGATGCAACATATCCACCTTGTCACCACAGTCATCCCTTAGTTTGCTTCACTGAGCTGAGGTGCACAGTAGGGACACCTGGTTTTGTACCTAGTTCCTCTCCTTCAGGGAACACAAGTTATAGACATGCTGTTCATTCCCTTTCAGTTGATTCACTCGGTACAACATGTACTGGTGTACTACACACTGGTGTACTACACATGTACTACTCATTTTGCAGAGCAGCCCCTAAACAGGAGTCAGACCACTAGTGCCTGAATGAATGGTAAACCCAGAAAAAAGAACAGAATGAGCAATGAAACAGAACAAACAGTGATGATCAGCTAGCTCCAACACAAATAGGCCTACATATTGGCACAAACAAAGTATTCACTCAATTCAATTTTCTTTATACAGTGCCAAATCACAACAACTGCCTCAAGTCACTTCATATTGTAAAGTAAGGACCCTACAAAAAACAAGAAATCTCCAATAATCATATGGCTCTTTTTGGGCAAGCACTTTGGGGAAAAAAGCAAGATCCATTAAGACATGGATGAGTGAGAGCAGGCCTAGAGGTAGCATTGGGAGGGAGCTGGAAAAAAGGACTGCTAATTGGCTGAGAGCTTAACTCTCATGAAACAAGGAGAGCTTGAGTTTTAGAACAGCAGCTGTGTGGTAACTGGCTGGACCAGATATTCGTAGGCGATGAATTCCAACCTCAAACTGCCTGTGGTTTTGGTTGTATAGCCATATGAAAGTAAGCAGCTGTTAGACTCATTGTTGCAAACCAATCCCCCGGGGCAACTGTATTCAAAAGCTGAGTGTTAGCATCTCAAACTCACAGGTTGAGAAAGGAATGAAGCTATTTTGAAACAACAAAATAGCTGGTTTGTAAAAGACTGTTAGGAAAGTGCGGTATCTTCTGGGAACGACAATTTAAATGAAACTGGTCCTTATATTCCGAACAAAATTGCAGCTGAGTATCTTGATGTGGGTGATAGTATATCAGGCAAACAGCAGAGAAGCAGATAAGAGCCAAAACAAGGCATCCTGAAATTTAAGCTACAAACTAGGAGCACACAGCACTGCCGGTCCTTAAATACAATACGCAGTCTTGATGATTGGACCGAAGTGTGCACAGTAAGCCTGGGAAAATGCCACTCCATGGGTGGTTACACAGGATTCATCCACACCTCCACCTGAAAGTTAAACATAAAAAAAATTCAAATCCTGTTTATCTCATTGACATTTCAGTCTGTTTTCATTGCCAGGGAAACAAATGCTACCATTTTTTTTTAAGTTGTCCTTCGGTTTCAGGTGTCATTTTTTAAAAAGTTTTTTAAAAGTTAAAGGTAAAGAGTCTTATTTTGAGCAAAATTACAAACTTTTCTTACATCGAACCAATTACTTCAGTATATAACTACTGTAAAATGTTTGAAACCAAAACAAATCAATGAGTGAAACTTCAATCGAAAAACATCCAAGACTAAAAGGTCTGAAAAAAATCTGACATACTCTACTGTCAGCTCTCCACTCTATTCAGTTGAATTTGTCCATCTTTTAAAAAAAGGAAAATTGTCTTTTGGTGTCCGCTATTTCTATGCCCAGTGCATTAAGGCAGAGGCACAGAGGACATGTTATACATGTAGTATGGGCATAATCAATCACAACTAACTGCAGTTAGTAAGTAGTAAGTTTTTTGAAACCCGTAGCAGAGAAGAGATGGGGAGCCTTAAGTTCTAACATCTTCATTAAGCCCACTGTTTTCCAGTATATAGTTTCTTGATTGAAAAATAATGTGTCAAATGTTTAACTGAAATGACTAACTTAATTAATTAAAAATAAAACAAAGTGACAGATTTATGCCAGACTTTTGTTTTATGAAATTAAGCACTTGGCCACTCAAAACAGTTGATAGTTTTGAAAATTTGAAATGTAATGCTTTTACTTTTTTACCTCATATGATGTTATGTATTACAAAAAAATTGGCATGATAGGTTCTGGAACTGTCAGTCATTCAGGGATTTGGCTGTGCATCTCTGATGCCTTAGCAGGAAACCTGAAGGAGGTAGGAGAATAAAGAGAGACAGAAATTATATATATATATATTTTTTTTTTTTTCTTACAGCCAGCTTTTTATTACTTGCTCTTCTTTAGTTTCCAAGGGCTAGATAGAGCAGTCTCTGGAGAGGTTAAGGAAAGGCATATGTGTATGCTAGAAAGACAAAGAGCATCAAAGGGAAAAAGGAGAGAAGACAGACAGAGCCAAAACATGACAGAGGCAGAAGAGTCATCGCAAGGTGTCTCAAAGCCGTCAATCATAGGAGAAAACCGGATGTCTTGCTCTGAAGCAACTGTCAGAATAAAAAGTGTGAAAAAAAGTAGAAATGAGGAGCTACTGCTCCCTGTGGCAAACAAATGCACTCTAAATTTTTCAAATTAAGTTACTGACCTGAAACAGACTTTCTATAGAGGTGAGGATAGTGCAGGTAAGATTACACACAAGATGAGAAGGATGTCAAAATGTAATTAAAGAGAGGTAGAATTTTTAGTGTAAACTGCATGTCTGATGTCTTCAATCAGTGCAGTTATGGTTTAAAAGGTATGTTGTTTATTAGTATAAAGCTGAAAAAAACAAATGTCCTTAACAGTGCATCAAATAAAGTAATATGTTAAGGAGGACGGTGATCGTGACAAGCCTACTAGAAATGACATTCGTAAATGTTTTTCTCTCATTTAACCTACTAGTTAAGTTGACAGAACAAGGGCTCTCAATAACCAGTCCTTGTAGGATGAATTCATTGTGAACTACCATTTAATGTAGATAATGTGAAATGATTGCTATTGTAGCAACTTTTTTAAATTAATAGAAATAGTGTTTTCATATTATCTTTGCTGCTCTAACTGCAGATATTTCAATTCTTGTTTGCATAAACAAAAAAAGACCTATGATTACATCATCTGTAAAAACACATTGTATACAGTCCAATTCTATTACATAATTTCAGGACGTCGTTGTTGTTTTAATCCCAACTCAAAAAGCTTATATTGCAGATAGCTGTGAGCATAGGTGATAAAAAGAAGGTTTACACATTCCTAAAATATGTACATCTTTATTAAAAAGGGATATTCTTTCGTTAGTGTGTATTTTCAAGTCTCACTTTTCTGTTACTTTTATGATTTGATTCATCTCCACTGGATGCACTTACACCAGAACCCAGTGCATCCACAAAAGGTCTTGAAAAAACCAGACCTTCGTGGCGCCTCTCATGTAAATATTTGGAAATGCTTTGGTGACAAGCTGAACTAACAAGCTGCCTTTAAATTAGAATTTACTAGTGTGTCACTAGAGAAGCAGAAAGACTTGAGCAAAAGAGTGAAGCACAGCCATGTGGATGGTTTTAAAAAGCCTGTATTTTATTGTCTGTTTGTTGACAAAATTGCAGCCAAATCTCTTCATTTTCACTATTTTGATATTTAGTTCTTGGAATTTCATAGTGTGTGTGTGTGTGTGTGTGTGTGTGTGTGTGTGTGTGTGTGTGTGTGTGCATAACATGAAGGACGTTTAGGCTTTTATTGTGTTAGCTGGCTCAACAAAATCTAAAACCCCAGTTTAAGATAATGGGTATTGCAACAGTAAATAATAGATTTCTCTGTTAAGTCATACTGTCTGTGCATGCTCTCATCAAAAGAGGTGTTTCATGTGCTATTTCAGTCTTCTTCCACATACAGTGATTCCTAGAAGTCTAATGAAACACTGCTACAAAGAGATTAATCAAACTGCATTTCGAACAGTATAACACAGAGCAGCAGTTTGGAATCAAGTGTTGAAACATTTTCTGCATTACTAGCTGGATATCTGCAAATTCCAGTGACAATGTGAGACAGTTTGCATACCTGGATTTAGTCAGGTGCGATTTTAACAACTAGCACATATAAGATGTACTCACCCAGCAGAATCACTTTTTGCATGTAAAACCTGCTGTAAAAGACAAAAACATGTGAAAAGAAGAGCTTCCTGTTGATATTAAACTTAAAGGAAATCTTCTTACAGTCACTTCAATTTTATTTAGAAAGTGCCAAAATCACAATAACAGGTTCCTCAAGTGGGAAAACAGCATAATCTGCTCCCAACCAGGTGATGTGTCCATTATAAGTTATCTATGGTGATTTAGCAAGCCTCAGGCAAAACTGACTTTAAGCTGGACATAGGTCACTAACTCATTAATCTAATTGTGATATGCTATATTCCTTTATTATAGCAAAGTCTTTGTTCTCATTAATATTGTCGGGGACTGCCGAGGTTTTCTCTGTATTATTGTAGGGTCTTTACCTTACAATATTTCAATAAGGAGAAATCACTTGGAAGAACTGCACTGATTTATTGAGATGGAGAAATTAATGTATTTGGTGATTAAACTCCAATGACCCATCATGGCAGAACGGAATCCTAGCAGTTAGGAAATTTAGGAAAAGATCCCCCGAAGTCTAGGTGCTGGTGGTGGTGAAGATGAAGACTGAGGCTTGAATGGAGCTCTGGCTGAGGTGTTTGAAGGGGAGGTGGAAAGTAGGTGGGTTTAACAAGTGAGTCTGAAAGGTGGAATGATGGAGAGCACAGATTTAAACCATGCAAAGCGGAAGCTGATTGGCCGAGGTGAGAAAGAAGACGACTGGACTAGAGTAATGATGTCAGTACTGAGACTGATAGCATGTGAAAGCAGCAATCATGTAAAAAATAGAAAAGCAGTTGAACACCCAGGAAAGCAGGCAGATAAGTGATTACGGATCTTCCTTACTGCTGACAAAATATTAGGGAAACATGACGATACCTTTTACAAATCTGCATTGGTTCTGTGCTGTGCTGGTCTGACAGTAGGTTTTGTGGCTGTATAGCCTGGTAATGCCACCCTGATTAAAACTTTTCCTCTACTTGTAAAGCTGTGGAGAATTGCTTGTAGTTTCTCTCTAATAGAAACACAATAACAAGGGTTCAGTAGCCAAATAGATCTCATTAAACGAGACTCATTCTCAGTTATGAGCATTTTTTTTAATAACAGATCATTAAATTGTTTTTGCCATTTTGCCAACAGTCTACAGTCTCTACTGATGTCTATTAGTGTAAAAAAGCAAGTCAATGCCAATTGTTAAATCCTGACCTTTATCCTATTTGTGGGCTATTGTACTACATCAATACAAGAGAGCAGTGGGCAGTAATTATAGGCTTATTGGATGTAGAATATACAATCATTCAGCTTCTCCATTTTGTAGCTTGCTTAATGATTTAGGTTTGAAGGGACATAAAACACCGTCACCTTAACATGGTTGCTGTCTTACAGTTGTCGATTTAGAAACATTGTTTAATGGATTGCTTTTCTGTACCTAAGTAGCTGCATAAATATTCAGAGGACCAATTAGTGAGAAATGTTTCAGTGCCATTGATTGTGAATAAAAGCATGAAGACTGACAACTGCAAGGACCTATCTGTTGCATTTAAGCCATGACCTCATTAGATGAGACAGATGGCCCTTTGACTGATTATGTTATTTCGTTTAAATACCAGGAACACAGATCTAAACAACAAAGGTATAATGGTGCAAATATGCCAGTACACAGCTTGCATGTCTCATGGTTCATTTAGGTTTGAGACTTCCAGCCAAGCAACAGAACAGAAGCAATCAGGAAGAATTCAAACTGGATATTTTTACAGAGTAAACATTTTTACCATATTTATAACGAAACGAAAAAGCTAATTTTCTTTCATAAGATGGATAATTCCGACTAACATGGGGTGAGCCCATATTATGCTCACTTATTAACTAGAATAGGTTTACACATTATAGCAAAGACCCCTGGTTCACTGTGACAGTAGCCACCACAGGAAATAGCTGACTGTGCCAGTGCAAGCCTGCAGGCTTGAAGTTCTGAAGGATAGCAAAGTGTCTGCGATCCTGTGTCACATTTACAACCTGAATCCGAAGTAGGAGAATATACCAATGTTGTGGACAATAATGCATTTGGTTCCAGTGACAAAGATGAGCGCAGGTGCGATTTTAGCCCATTAAAATGAATCAAAGCACCCCCAAAGATTTCTTACTTTTTTTTGACAATATTTGCTGTTTGTGTGACACACTACTAAAAAATATAAAAAGCATACAGTACTGTACTTGTTTGAGACGTAACATTTTAACAAAAGTATAGATAACCACCCCTCCCAAAATGGTTTGTTCCAGCTCGCCTCTCTCCTACTCTGGCTCTAGCGCTCTTGCTGCCAGAGCGGTGGTGGCTGAGACGCAGCAGAGCCCAGGTGTAAGTGCCTGGCTTAAAACAGGACATGTTAACTGCATTTAACCTTCAGTTACTCTTTATATAGGTAGGAGTCAGACCATGTTTCTTTTTAGCTGAAAAACATTACACCAGGTAACCTGCAGTGTTGAAAACGTGTTTTCCAACAATGTTTGCTACCCTACAATCCGTCCTGCTCTGTAGTAAATTCAGCAACATCTGACCGTCCTGTTGCTCCCATTGAAATGTATATAGTCTATTTAAAATCTAAAACTTTAAATTGTCTGCAGCCTACTGTTGATTACCACTGTCCTGTTTGAAATGGATACTAACTAGCTAACTGACTGAATGCCCATTAACCTTGTAACTCCTGGTGTGTGTGTGTGTTTGTGTACAGAGAGATAGCCAGGTTCATAATGGATATAAGGAAGTTTTTTGTTTTTTTTTTCAAAAAAAGGAGCCACATTCAGGTAAAAGTGTAAGATCAAATGATCCGTCAGTCAAAAATAATACTGGATCAGTGTTTCAATGTCTATATCTTTTATTAAATTTTCATGTGGTTTGGTTATTTGCCTTTTGGTTGAAAGTAAACTGAGAGAGGACTTTTTGTTAGTGATCTTAATAGAATTGTTTTCATATTAATGTAATTTTTCATCTAATTGAATACAATCTATTTGTGTATGATTGTCAGTCCAAAGAGGGAGAGAGGAAAGAGGGGAACGTGAGGAGAAAGTACAAGGTCAGGAAGAACCAGGTAAGAAAACAGACAGGGAACAGTGACAGGCACAACAGAAACTGTTAAACTGACAAAGATAAAAAAAACCTGATTTTACTCACTGATAGTTTGCAGACTATCAAGGATCAAAACCTCTACCAATCTACAACTAATTACAAAACTCTAAGCATATATGACAATCAACAATACAAATCTAACACTCACACAATCTGGAAGTTGTGTCCTCCCTATATTAAAGCTGCTATACAGAATCTGCAAAACAAACTGGGTTGAAACATTTTTGACCCTCTTTAACAACATTCCAACATAACATTATAATTGATTGGGGAGATTAAAATTAATGATATATTTTTATGTGGTTCAGCCACAACTCTGCTAAAACCTCAGCCAGTAATAGGTCGGCCAACTTTTGGACCATTCAGCTGTCTGTATGACTGCTGCAGTACGTACATCACATTTGCGCACTATCAGAAAGTGCCAAACAGCCCTGGTGGAGTGAGGAGCTGTAAAGAGAAGCAGAGTGCTCTGTTTATATTCTAAAAATGTTTTAAGCTTGTTTCAAAGATTCTGTACTGCAGCTTTAAAAAGTATTCTGCAGTAGACCAAAAACGAAAGAAAGTCATTAATCAACATCTGAACATTACCTGATACTGCTGAAGTGAAGCAGAGTAAAGTTACAGAGGTTTTATTACAGACACAGCTAAGCATTTTGCAATTTTACATAGTTTTAAAAAGTTTAAATTAGCCTATCCGGTCGTTAAGTCTGACGTCACTAGCCGTGTCTGGGCCTAAACTCCGCTGCAGGTCCACATATCAAACGATCACTATGGCATTACTGAGAGTTGAAAAACTGTCTAAAGTCTTTCATCTTTAATAAAATGATCAGTGTTCTGCTCTACCAGGTGTAACAATTGAGTTTAACATCCAGGCATCCATGAAAACGGAATTTATGACATTTTTTTTTCTTTTTTTTTGTGTCCCGTTTGGATCTTTAGCCATCAGAATTGTTGTCTTAAGGCCAAGAAAGATGCCAAGCGGATTTATTTTACCAAGTGGATCATCATGGCCTTGCCGTATTGGTCCATTTGACTGGCCTTTATTATAATTATGAATTTATTTTATTTTCAGTTGCTACAAACGGGACAGACATGACTGGGGGATAGGACAGGGAGAAAGAATGAAAGAAAGAGAGGGAAAGAAAGAAAACCAAAGGGGAGAAGAGATGGTGAGAAGGGGGGGAAGAAAGAAAAACAAACAAAACACCTGGGTCACCTGTATGGAGAAAAAAAACAGAAAAGAAAGCAAACAACAAAGAGCAACATAATAAAAAAAACAGCACCATCACAATAAACTAAATAATAAACGATATTGTGCAGCACGCAAGATAGACAGCGCACAATGTGCTTTGAGGCAGCAGCCAAGAAAGCTGTAGTCCGCGTCTGTGAATACCCGTGTGTACACCTGTGTGCATACCTGTGTGGATCAGCATGCTTGCATTCCAAAGGTTTCTCCATCTAACAATCTGCTAGGGAGTGTGGGGAGCCACAGCCCCGTCCTCCAGGGTATGAAGCAGGTATGGAGGAGATCAAAACTCCAGACATCCAGAGGCCCCCAGAACACAAGAGACCAAGGAAGACCAACAGAGGGGCAGCCACACCACTGTCCCAGTGAGAGCTGAGGAGAGTCCCAGATGAGGGCTCACTCAGCAGCCACCGAGCAGACCAGACACTGGCATCCCCAGGCTTCTACCTACCTACCTAAACCCCCACGCAACATTATTTTGCGTCAAATGGTGGAAGTGGAAGCTAAACTGGCTAGTCATTCATATGTATATTAGGCTGTTAAGTTGGACGACTGATCAATGCTCCACTACCAAAAGGAAGCCAAGCCCTGCCACCCTTTACATCAAAACAAGGTGTGATCACATTGATGCCACAATGGACGACTGATCAATGCTCCACTACCAAAAGGAAGCCAAGCCCTGCCACCCTTTACAACAAAACAACGAGCCACGTGTCAGGTCAAACACAAATGCAAGAGAAATCAGGCCACTTTGCAATGTGTTCACTGCTACAGATATACATGTGGTAAATGCAGACGACAGATACCATGGCAGTGCCAGGACTGTGAGTGATTGCTGAAAATGTAGAAATGTACTCACTTACTCACTTTTTATTATTATTTGTACATATGTGTACAAATGGTTGGTTTTTTGTACTGTACTGTTTTTATCAATAAATGTCAGCAACAAAGGACCTACACCCATGTGTGTTGATTTCTCCCTAAGATGGCAAACTGTAACACTCCACTCCCCCACCCCCTCCCTCCAGAATTCCTACTTAACAGCCTAATATACATATGAATGACTAGCCAGTTTAGCTTCCACTTCCACCATTTGACTGCTCTCTGGGTTTTATAGGTAGAAACGCAAAATAATGTTGCGTGGGGGTTTAAGTGATATATATGGAAAAGATATATATAAATCTTATAAAGTTTGTATCTGTCTTGTGTGAAACTTGTATGAAAAGCATATAAGTGTGAAAACAGATAAAAGATACCTTGAAAAATTATATAATGAAACTTGTATGTTTTGGATACTTACTAAAACAATGTATGAAAGTAATGCGAAAGTGGCCACTTTCATGAGTAAATCATGTAAGCCTTATATGATTTACTCATGAAAGTGGCCACTTTCATGAGTAATTACATATAAGTTCTATTTCTTTTCCGTATGGGGAAGCCAGGGGGAGTTTATGACATTTAACGGAGTTAGAAGTTAGCAGGGAGTTAGCTCGCTAGCTTCTATCTAAATACAATATAGCATGTCCTGACTGCAGGGTTTTGGAAACAAATTAAAACGTACAGCTCTGTTATCACTTCCAGCATAAATGAAGACAGAAAACTAAAAAGCAGTGACGTTTGTAGGGTTACTGAAGTTGGGCTAGCTGCTATATAACGATGTGCTACGTGACCGCTAGCGATACAGCTATGTTAGCATAATATAAACAAGCTAACTTTTTTTCCACTCGATAAAAGTTAACGTTTCTGCCGCTTCCTGCCGACGGATAAGAATCAGAAAGCTGTCGGTTTTCAGCCCCAACCGTGTCCGTGCCATCGGGTGAGAAAGCCACATCTCACTGATTCTGATCCATCGGCGGGTCCACGCTTTGTGTTTATGTCCTTGTGCAGAATCCGTGTACCTGCTCTCATTTACTGTTTTAGCTGTTTGGTGGTTGTTGAAATTTTGTGAGGTTTAACCTGAGATTCTGGCATTTCGGGCAAAATGCCGGGCAAAATAAAATTATATTTAAAAATCAATTCAGGATTTTAATGAATAAGTTATCCAAGCTAGAATAGATTTTAATCAATAATTAAAACCCACCCCTACACATGAGGGTGACGAGAGAAGTGGAAACACACTGGGAACACAGCTGGGACGACTAGACATAATGACACATTTGAAGTAAACAGAACACACAGAACACAGGATGAGAGACTGCCAAAATAAAACAGGAAACACTAAGACATACTAAAACATGTGGAATGACACAGGGCCAGGAGCAAGAAACGCACATGGGAACATGACAGGCTGGAGAAACAAAGGGAGGAGACACAAAGAGGGAAACACGGAAACAGTTAATGGAGACGAAACTTCAAGGGAGAGAGAGAGAGATGACCTGGGGAGAACATGCACATGACAGATGGGGGAGATATTGGATGAAACACATGGAGGGAAACATAGGGATAGAAAAGAGAGAAGAGACACAATGACACAAGCAGAACCTGGAGAGTGAACAACACAAAGACAAATAAACGTTATAATAACACGAAGAACGAACCAAATGCAGAATAACTCAAAATGCCAGGTTAACTAAATGCATCCTTGCATCTTTCTCTACAGGAATAAGTCATTAAAATGATTTTTAATACTCAAGACAGCTACCAATCTTCTCAGAAGTGGTCACCACAAGGCTGTGCAAACTGTGAAATAATCAAAGATAAAAAAACAAAAAAATAAAACAAAAAAAAACCCAGCCATATTTTAGTCTCTACAGGCATCAGGTAGCTCCTTCATGCAACCAGCGTTCCCAACTTAGCGACTTTGTTGCCATATTTAGCGAGTAGTCAGACCACACACACACACACACACACACACACACACACACACACACACACACACACACACACACACACACACACACACACACACACACACACACACAAAGTAACTCTACCAGAGTGCCTATTTCAGGTCACTTTTGCCAGTCTTGTGAAAAACCTTTTATCTATATGACTGCCACTGACTTTGCTTACTGAAAAGTAAACAAAGTCAATTATCCCTTTGTTAATGAGAATGATCACAGCCTTGAGATTGAGTTGTGTTTCAGATTTAAAATAATTTGGAGGCAAGCAGAGTTAAGCCTACTGTCAAGGACAATAGTCAGCTGTATGTTTTATTGTTGGTTGAAAGGGAGAATGAACAAGTTTTTATGCACTTCCACCATTTGATGCAGTGAAAAGGTTTCTTTCTTTGTTTTTTTATATTCACAGGACAATGTTGGTACAAAAACTTAATTCTTTCAACAGCTTTTGGTGGAGGCAGTGTACTGCCATGGGTTGTATTTCCCTCATTGAAAAAAAAAAAAAAAGCAAACAAGCCTTGTCCTCAATGGAGGCAATCTCAATTCAGAGCGATATCAAGATGAGATTCTGCAACTAGTGGCGATCCCATACTTCCTTAGTCCGGGACCAAACTCTGTCCTCCAAGATGACAATGCTTGCCCCCATGGAGCAAGGTTTATCAGAGATTACTTTGATAATGTGGGGAGGGAGTTGGGAGGATGGAATAGTTTTCTTGCAGTCATGACCTCAACCCCAGAAGTGCAGGGAGCGTGGGATGCTGTTTCTGCCACAGCAACCAACAACAGGCCCCTGTGCCAAGACATAGTGGCACTGTTAAATTTCCAATATGACTTGTTTCTTTAGACTTCAATAATCCAATCAAATAAATAACACCAAACAGTGGAGTGTGGAATTGAGATCCCCACTCCCAAAGAAACTCGGAACAATAGAATGTAACATCAGTCTCTTGAGTCAAATACTGCCTTGAGGCAACGGTTGCTGTGATTTGGTACTTTAAAAACTGAGTTGAATTCAGAGTAACAAAATTACTACTATAGATTAAACCTGAAATGGCAGAAGAACAATGTGGATTTGTGAGAACCAAAGGAACAAAAAACACTATATACATATTAGAACCCTTGTAGATAGCAATTTAAGTTCAGAAAGATCCATAATTTTATTAATTATATGAAGGCTTTCGACATAAGTTACGAACATCTGATAAAGTTATTATTAGCTCTGAACATTGACCAAAAAGACCTCAGAGTTATAAAGAACCTGTACTCGGAACAAACTGAAAATCAGCAGAAACTGGAGAATCTGTCAAAATCAGAAGAGAAGAGGTACACGGAGAGGGTGTGTGCCATCAGTGAGTACACCAAGTGCAAGACTGAACTGAATCCCAGGCATTGTGGTTGATGGATTCCTCATTAATAACCCGAGGCATGGAGATGACACTGTAATCATTTCAACACCTGAACAAAACTTGTAGAAAGTGGTCAACATTGTGAAATAGAGGAGTGGAGAAGCGGGACTATTCGTGAAGGTCATGAACATCAGAGACAGATAAGCAAGATTCTCTGAATACATCAGGTTTTTGATTGGGCTCCCACCCAAACGCAAAGCAGAAGTTGAAGCATCGCCAAATATGCTTCCAAACCAACTTCCTTCCAAGCCAAAGACTAGAAAATATGATGAAGCATATCTTGCATTTGGCTTCACCTGTCTCGCCTGGGACGGGAGCACACGCTGGGCTGTCCAAATCACGGACAAACAGTATCCAACATTCTTGATTTTAGTTCACAAACACTTCTTATATTGACTAACTACTCCTGAAATTTTGGAGATGCTAGCTCTTTATACAGTAAAGTTTCAGTGGGATACAAATAACATCAGGTTGATCCTACCACAATTTTTGTGTCCATATCACGACGAACAGTATCCCAGAGTTGTTTATGTTTTTTAACCCATTTTGCACAGAGAGACATGCTTTGAAAAATGTATTGATAGCAACGTTGAATATTCTTACACAGTAAAAAAGGAAACAACTACACGTAAAATAATTTTTAAGGCTAAAGCCACAGGTATTTTAGAAAGCTGAGATTTTCAGATTTCGTTTTTATAGAAAAATCCTGTCCACACGAGCAGTTTTGAAAAAATATCTGTAAATGTAAACGCAAAAAATGAAGTTGAACGCTGTCAAGAACATGCCAAACCAAGAAGAAATGTTGGCCAGTCAGAAGCCCTGGGAGGGAAACAGTAAACAGGGTTTTGTACGCTCACAAAACCTTCATCATTTCAAATGTTAATAACTAAAGACAGTATTTTGGATTTTCTCACATTGGCTCCTTTGGCCAGAGTTTATTCAATAAAGAAAGAAACTGAAAATTTGACATTATTCTGAGAGATTCATAATCATAAGTCACAGCAATCTGAAATATGGCTGGTGTAGACTCACATCTTAGGAATGGACAAAATGCATACAGCATACATAAATTCAATTTCAAAAAATTACATTTATTCAAAACCGTCAACAAGTTGACGTCGGGATGTGGGTTGTGAGAGCGTCTGTGTTGAATGAAGAAGTTCACTCTGACGCCTCTGTCTTTCTAAATGGAGGGACAGTGACTGGAATTAAAAATAATGTTTTTAAATATGTTTTTATTCAAATATAAATAATACATTAATTTAGCAATATTTGGATAAACAAAATTATTTTAGAAATGAATTTGTAAATGAATTTACAAATGCACAATTTATTCTACAATTCATTATTTAAGCACAGAATTGTTTATTTCGATGCATGTGGTTCTTGTGGTCCTCCGTATCTCAGCAGGCCTTTCGGATGAAACCATTGTGAGAACCTGCCTGAACCTATCATGTGACTTATTGCGACACAAGATGCGAGTGGGCGTTAATGCATCTGGGAAGGGATCTCAAAACTGGATTATAAGTAGCAGAGTTTGTGTTGTAAGCCACTTCCCGCCCCATTTGCACCATACTGGAGCTTGTCTTTTAGTCAGGTGTTACTGGTTTTTGTATTGCTTCTCTGTCAGTAGCAGTTTATTTCAATTCAATTAATTTTATTTTTATTGTAGGGTAAAGATCCTTGGCATATTGATGACTGAATCATTTACACTAAGGTTTTGTTTTGACTGCCAATCTCATGTGCACCAGGACTAGTTTTTCCAGTGCCTTCATCACTTGATGTGAAAACAAATAGGCATTTAGCTCATCCAGGGGCAATTCTAGGATCAGAGCTTTGGGGGGG